>NW_019416247.1:1008259-1161606 GCF_000390285.2 Anoplophora glabripennis
ATATATAATTTAATTCAAATCTTTTATAGTTTTGAAATTTATTATGTCGGACTTTAGCTACAATATCACTTACAGTTCATCATAAACTGCAAACATATTTATTTCAAAACTACCAGCTCCTTAAAATATATATGTATATTTAAAATTTAGTATTAATGTAGGAATTATTCAAGACAAATGTAGCATATTATAATCAAACTTATATTTCCTTGAAAGAAAATTGTAGCAGGTCACAGAATGACTTACATTATGTGTATACACATCTCCTTGTGAGAAACGACACTAAAGCAGCTGGACATTTCTAAAAACATAATGATGAGGACCATCAATAAGTCCCAAACGACCTATGTCAGGTTGGTTAAACAATCGATTCTAGCTGTTGTAATAGGTGTTGTGGTGTGGTGAGTTCGAAACAAAATATTTTTTATTATTGAGAAATATTTGTATCCAAATATATTCTTAAAATAAGTAAATACAATCATTTGACCAAAACGATTCAATTTTATATTAAACAAATTAATATACAATACAAAACATGTTTATATAAAATCTATGTAGATTGTAGATCATAATATTAAGAATAGAATTCGTTTAACCGTAAGTATCAGATATTTATTTTAAATACTGCCTATTTTCAAAGTAAGAAATTATATTTCTGGGTAGAAATTTAAAGTATTTAAATAAATAAATAATTTTCTTGAAAGAAGAAAATATTCCCCTGCGTATATACATATAAACGTGCGATGTTAGTCAATATAAACCATTCTTGGACAAAAATAAGTACATAAAAAGAAAGATGTACGTTAAAAACAAATGCATGATTTTCTTTTTATCTATTTTACATGAATAACTCTGAAAACTGGCTGAAAACATATGTTTTTTAGTTATCCTGAGGATGTCATTATATATAGAGTGACAAACATCGGCAAGCAAAAATATTTGTTTCCTGGTGTTAATTCGTATCACTGACTACTAACAAGTTCAAAAATTATTTTCTAAAATATTTTCATAGTATATTTTGCTGGAACAAACCTCAATGAACCTAAAAATGACATATTTTAACAAACTCTGTCAAATCTCAAATTACTATGTACATTTCAAGCAGAAATTAACAAAAGGTAAATATAGTATTTTATTTAAAACAATAATAATAAACAAAACCTTAATGTTTCTTGAATAAGCAACGGAAATAAACAAAATATCTATTCTCTATAACTAAAAAAGAAAGCCTTTTTGTCAATTTACCGGCTTCAGAAAAATATTTTTGAAAATTTAAATTCTGTGTCTGAGGTATCTCATTCTAGACTAGAGTAAAGTGCTCTTGGCAGGATTTAAATTCCAGTTGCAATCGGTTTATGTTTATGAGGTGCTGCTACTGAAGTTATCTGTAATTAAATTAGTTTAAAGCTTAGTTCCTACAGTCAGATTTTCAAAAAATAGTGATTTTCTTGGATAAATTCTAATATTAATTTATTCTAACTGATTTTTAGACTGAAAACCGAAAAAAACATTTAATTTTGTTATGAAATTTTTATTTTTACCTTGGCTCCTTACATATTCATAATCTTTATAAGGTAGAGTTTGTATATGACAGTTTTATAAATTTAGTTTGTTTTTTCCTCTTAATAATTTTATGAGAAAATAATATTTCCTGATTTTTTTTTAGTTGTAGTGCAAAGGTACATTATTTAACACACAATATTAAAAAAAAAATTGAAGAAAAATAAAAAATTATATTGTTTGTATCCTTTCAAACATTAACTTTGTTTTTATACGGAAATCTAAATTGAGAAAAAAATATAATACAGTTACAATTTGTTAGAATTTAACTATAATGTCACATATTTAAAAAATATATATTTTTTTAAATTTTGGCTGATTAAAGTACAATAACACCATTTTCTTCTAAACCAAATGTTTCGCAATGTAATTGGGTTGTCCTTATTTATTCAGATATAAAAGTAAAATTCACTGGAATTTTTTTCTAAATCCATAAATAAAAATATCACCATTTGGTGTAAATGTTAAGGTTAGCGTTGTAGATTTTTTTAAATATTCGGTCTTTCTTAAATAAATTGCTACTGCCAAAAAATTTGGGATATGGTGGTCCATAAAAAACGAAAAACCTGGAAAAATTTTCAAATCAAAATTTGGTATACACCCCGTATTGATCATTCTAAACATAGATATTCAAAATCTTTATTAGATTTTTTCTAAAAGCGGAGAATCTGAGGAATTTTTAATCAAAATATTTGTAAGGGTTATTTTTTATATAATAATATAAAATTTATGTTCGCAAATATAGTTTTTAACGAGAGTTAAAATTTTTCTAATTTTCTCAGTTCTTTCTAGTTTTTCTTGGAAAATGATTTTTTTTTCCGACAATCAATTTTTCCGAAAATTTTGGACCTCGCTACAGAAGCCGACATAAACCGTATTCGGACAGCTGCATAATTTGATGCTGCTTTAGTTTTTTTTTTAATATAGGGCCGTGAGTACGGAGACATTATCACAAGTATTACGCTACTGCGCAATCGTAATTTAAACCCAAATTTTAGTTTCCCTGAACATGTTTACTTAAAAACGATCGTATTAGTGAGAAAAAAATGAAGTTTTTAGAAAAAATAATGCCTTCATATCAAGTTATATGACTTAGTGTCGCAAAAACTAGGTACTGTATAAGACAGAGGTCCTCAAACTTTTTTGTCTCGTAGATCACGTGTCAGTTTCATCTGTTTTGGCTAGATCCCCGCCTTCTAACATTGAATTGTTACAAATTCATCAACTTCAAATGTATTTTTGACAGCTGACAGAACAAGTTTTAACACAAGTGTTGAAACCACAAAGCGAATAGCTCACTGCACAATTTCATGAAATATGTAATATAATTCTCTACTGTGAAATTTATAATAATTCTTAAACAGTTTGATATATAAGAAAATAATAACTTCATTAATTTATTATAATGAAGTTATAATTAAATTAATAATTTCATTATAACTAACCCATCGATATTTGTTTTTAAAATGTTTACTTCGTGTAATTTATATGTCTATTATAAGAAAGTATTATGTTACACAGATATCTTATGTGATTTATTCCATTTATGGAGTCGATATATACCACTTTGGGGATCATTGACATAAGGACTCAAAATTCGTCAGATTCGTTGATCTTTCGTTGTGAATGAATCCAGTATATTATAGATACATTTAAGCAAATAGAAATTACTATTGGCCGCTATTGGCACTGCTAACTTAACAACATAATAAGTCACTATAAAATTGCGAAATGCCGCATCTATTGGCGATTTATGGTGGCCTTGTCGCAAGATAGGGACCATAGATCAAGATCTTGGAATAAATTAATTTATTAAACAAATATACCAAACTATTAGGTAGATTTAAGAATATAATTGATTCCTACATTAGTACTGTTAAAAAGAGATATTTCTATTTCTTGATATAAAAACCATTTCTGTCAGTACATTAACACCCCCTTAACGATGAATTCAAGTAGCTGAATTTTGAGGCTCCTGTTACAGTAATACTGTAACATTTCGGAATAATTTGGAATTAATAATTTTATCTTCAAAAATTTGCGGTTACTTGTTATGCAGGATAAAATTTTTTTATCTATATACATTATTTTATAAAGGTATTTTTTCAGATGTCACGGTCAAATATTAATGATTTCAATTAGAAAGTTTGATGCAAACCCAACATAAATTTGGAAACAAAAAATAAATTATACTCTATTCTGCAATTTGTACGTCACTGGTGCCTCCATAAAATATCTGAAAATAATGGGATGTGTCCTACAAAACTAAATGTTTCTTTAAACATCAATATCGAAAAAATCTGTATCGCATGTGATATTAACAGTCACCGCGCCTCTGTTCTTTGTGATGTCATTGCAAGTAAGACATTCGAATTTAAAACATGCGTGAATACGTCCATCCTTTTTTTAATCATTCAATTGTTTCTGACCCTGGAGTTCCTATATTCGAAATGTTCACATTTTGTTCTATTCAGACCCGGATAATACAAGCCGAGCGAGAATTTTTTTTTTTAGAGATTACCAGATAAGTTATTGCACATCTCGAATTATTAATTATTCTCTTTCTCACGAGTAATGAATATTCATTTTACGACGCAAGGCATTTCTGTAGCATTTAACCGATGGCGGTGTCCTAGTAATAAATGTCAGTCGTACATAATCGTGGATCACCATCATCCAGCAACCCTCAAGGTTATTCTGCCCATAATGAAGACAATTAAACTTTTACATCGCCTTGCACAAAATGTAATAAAACACGAGGCTGGGGAATAAATAATTTTTTATCGGTCATGTCAGAAGATGATAGCCAGATATATCGTACGGTTTCGTTTTACAAGAGATAGGGGCAAGTCGCAGAATCCTTATCTTACCGGGGAAGACAGAGATACCAGTTATGAGTAATGGAAGACTAAACATGTGATTGCTGATTAAAGACAGCTACAGGATGGTACGAAAGTTTTCGATTTTAACGTTTGATATTCCATTAGTATTTACTCCTACCGTTTTTACTAGTTTTAATTTAATTATAGTTCGAGAAGTTTTTGCACTGGCATAGAAGACAAAGTGTTAAAGTTAAAACATCTGACAAGTTGAAGACTTAAATAAAACATGTAAGTTTTTGGTGATTAAATGACTTTGCATGCTAATATTGTTGTTTTAAGTACCTTATACGTGGTGTTTAGTAAAGAATGGCATACAATTAATGAGATATTCCTGATGTTAACAGGGTGATGAGCTAAACGTACATTAATGAAGTGTTGTTTCTATACAGGGTTGTAACAGATGAACAATCAAGCAAAACCATTGAGAATTATGTAGAGTTGTAAGCGGTTGTTCATAAATGGACTGAAATATCTTGGAAATTTATATGTGCTTCACAATATTAAATAAAAACTCAAAATACCACAAAAAAATCTGGAAAGACTTTGAAAAATGGAATGAAATGGCATAAAGTCTCATGTTCGTCGAATTTCTTAAAAAATACCTCAAAAGATCGCTTACCATTGTGAAAATTTTCAAAAGCTTTGAAGTAGCCCATCAAAATTCTTCGTAAAACATTGACTTCTGACTTTTAACATCCTGACATTCACCTTGGACTCCCGGTCATCGATTTGAGGTTGTTGACCTTTGATCTGGAACTTTGACTTTTGATTTGGAGTTATTGACATTTTCCCTCAAGTTATTGCTCTTAGATCTTAGGTCATTGCACTTAAACCTCAGGTCATGGGCAGTTAGCCTCTGATAATTGACCTTTGATTTAGACCTTCAAGCTAAGATCACGAACCTTCGACCTTCATCTTCGATTTTTATATAAATTATGCATTCCAAAACTACTTTAACGTATCTAAAACAATTTTAGGAATTTCCGTTTCGGTGAGGACTAATGAGCTCACGAATTTTCGTGAATTCATAAATAATTTTAATGCAAGGTGATGTACCCTGAATATTATTATATAATTTAAGGATATTTTGAGTTTAATATTTTTTTTTTGAAGCTGTTTTGTTTGATGTATTTTGAGACATTTCGGGTATTTCAAAGTATTTCGCAATTTTCAAGGTATCCTGAGTATTTAGAAGTTTTCCAAAGTAATACATGTATTTATGATATTTCGAAGTACTTGGACGTTGCCAAAGTTTTTCAAAGAAATCTTTTTTGATGAATTTTGAACAATTTGTAGTTTTCACTTGTCGATAAATGTCGAAATTGTGGAGCTATTTCCACGTATTTAACGGTTTTTGAGATTTTTTATGTACGTTGTTGAGAACCTTTCGTTGGTTGGCCTCTTTCTATTTCTGCGTCTTCACATCAAGCTTAGAACTTACAATCCGACGTTTAAAGAATAGAACACACCCCGTTGTGGTTCCCTTTAAATTAATTGACACTGTCTTGGAGGCACTGTTCACTGAGTCTTTCAACTGAGCCTTTTTGCACTTTTTGTGTTTGAGAGCTCTTTTTTGTGCTTGACACTTTTTTGTGTCCTTCCACTGTTCCTGTTTTTTGGGCTCTTAAGCACTTTTTTGTTGGCCGTAGGGCTATAGTAAAGATTGAATGAATTGGAAGCTAAACGGATGATGTAGGTATGAACCGGGACTATATACAATATAAAATCTGATATAATATTGGATATAATAATAGTTACATGTAAATAGATTGTACACAATAGAATAATAATGAAGTCTAAAAGTTGCACGCTGAGTACTTTCCAGACACTAGTTAATGATCTGCATGTGACCAAGGTAGACGTTCAATCGCACCTCTTGATGGCTCTGCCAGATTCCTATTGTGGAACTTTCGAATTTTGAGCGTTTTTGAAACGGAGGGATTTTTGCCTTTTCAGGGGAAATCTTGATTAATCTACAATGGTGGCATGGCTTTGTTTCAGCTACCTCGCACCGTAGGATGATCGTGTCTGGTGGTCACTAACCGATTTCTGTGAATTTCAGTTTAATTTTCCAGGAAATTCGAAACATCAGCGATTTTCTTGATCGATCCGCTGTGGTCTTCGGTCGCTAATCGCTATGCCAGCAGCATCGGGACAGCTCTGGGACAAAATCGAAGAAAATCGTGATTCTTGACTGGTGCTGACTGGGTTGTTCCGATATTCTCGGATATTGCTCTGTCTGAATGCTTTCGGGACTTTTTCGAGCTCTACAAACGACTTCTTGGTGTGGATTGACAACCTGCGTGATATTTGAGATTGTTCGGAACTTCTCACATAAATCAAGTTAGACTGTCGTATAGATAATCAGTAGATAGATACATACGGATATGTAATTATTTTACTCTTTAAATAAATATTGTCCAGATTATATCACGTTGGTTGATACCATACGTGGTTGAAATAAAACCATACTATTGATCAACTACAAAACATATGGCTATGAGTTTACGATTCACCATTAAATGAATAAATTCACACGAGTTCAATGATACTTCATCAAAGATATACGCATAAGTTCTTATTTAATCGCCCTGTATAATATTTATCTAAAATCCTCCTCTGTTTGTAAACGATTTCCAGATAAACACTGAAAGGAATAATACAAGTGCGGAACGGAACATTAAAAAACCCACTGATTATACCAAAACGCTTCAGCCAGCGCGTAAATGAAACAATGGCTGGTATATGATTGCTTGGATTCCTTCAGCAGGGGACGGATGTGTCGTCCGTCGGCTTCGACGAAGCCCGTCTGTATGTGTATTTTATTGTGTCTTTGTGGGAATCGGGTAAATGCTGGAAACGTGCGGCAGGCGCTTTCTCGAGCAACGATCTCGTTTGTTTACACGATTTCACGCTGTTTGTCGCTTGGAGAGGCCGACGAATCGATTGTATTTGTCGCTTTCGGTTCGATCCAGATGGGTTTTTGTTAGGGAAATAGAAATTGTTTATTCGAGACTGTATAAATGTACGCCCTTATATCTTTTAATGCAGCATAAATTGATTCTTTAAAATTTCACAGATATCGCTTTCAAAAATTTATTACAGAATTATAGAATATTATTAAAGAATTTTTAGCTATGATCTTGCGAAAAGTTTTGGGTGTAAAAAATTGGCCTTTATAGGACCCTGTGTAATAATAGTTATTTTTGTATCTAGAACGCGAAATAGTACTTTTGCTTCAAGAATGGAAGTTATTTTGCCGAGCTTAGCGAGGCAAAATATTTATTCGAGAACGCAAAAGCATTTTGCGTTCGAAATACAAATTGTAATAGACAATTACAACACAACAATTTAATTTATATTTGAAATCGTTTGAACCGTGTTTGAATCAAGACAATTTAGGCGCGGTGAGTATCATAAGGATAGCAACCTAATAAATAATAAAAATTAGTTGTTTGAAAAAGTATTGTCAGAGGTATTGGAAGCGGCACAAAGTGCTGTTTCGAATTCAAAGGGTGGTGTAATTCGAAGAAAATTCAAATAGTGTCCGAAGCGATATTACTGGCATATTTCGAACATACAGGGTGTTAGAAGTTAGACTGCCTTAATTTTAACAGACGATATAATACATTAAAATATATATAATCGAAATACCCTTTTACCACATTGTGGTGTAGGTAGTAATTTCGCTTATACACAAATTTCCTCCATTCCTGCCTGTTTCTTGCCAATTCCTTTACTTCTTGTCCATTTCTTTCCTCTTTTCTTTAGTATTTCTCCAATTACTTGATCCCATGTTGTTCTCGGTCGTCCTCTTCCTCTTTTCTGATGTGTCTTTGCTTGCCATATTTTTTTGACCGGTCTTGCACTATCCATCCTTTGCAAGTGTCCCCACCAGCTCAACTGTATTTTTTCGATAAATTCTAATATGGACTGTATTTTCAAATCCTCTCTTACCTTAACATTTCTTATTCTGTCTTCTCTTGTTATCCCCTCTATTCTTCGTAAGTATTTCATTTCTATTGCTTGTATCTTGCTTTTTTGTCTTTTCTATAGGACCCATGATTCGCAGCCAAATGTCAGGATTGGACGATATATTGATTTAAAAACATTTAATTTTGTTTTCTGCGAGATTTCTTTTTTTCTTATGAACTTCGTACTCATTGTATAATATAATTTTATTGTCTTATCTATTCGCCTATTTATTTCCGCATCTTGTTTTTCGTTATTTTCCACTTCTACTCCTAAGTACTGAAAGACATCAACTTGCTGTATATTTTCATTTCCTACTTTTATATTCACGTTTTCTTGTTCGCTTCCTATCATCATCACTCTCGTTTTCTTTTTATTCATTTTCATTCCATTCTCTTCAAGTACCAAGTTCCATATATTTAAATTGTGCTCTAAATCTTTCTTAGTTTCCGCCATGATTACCACATCATCAGCAAATGCTCCCTCTGAAATGTCTATCCTTTGTAAGTTCCTATATCCAACGTTTAACACTTTTATTTCTAGTGCATATTTTTATATTATCTCATCCATAAATAGTATGAAAAGCGTCGGGCTTAAACCCCCTCCCTGTCTTAGACCTTCTTTTGTCGTAAAAGCATCTGACTTCATGTTATTTCTTATAACAAAATTGATATTGTTCTTATATATATTCTGTATTATTCTTATTGTCTTTTCATTTACTCCTCTTTTATTTAAACTTTCCCATACTTTTTCCCGAGGTACCTTATCGAAAGCCTTTTCTAAATCAATAAATGCCAGAAATATTTTATTTTGTTTCATGTTGGTTTTCTCTATTATTTGCTTGATAGTGAATATGTGATCTTGTGTACTTCTTCCTTTTCTGAATCCACTTTGTGATTCCTCTAATGTCTTCTCTATTATTGGTTTTATTTTTCTATCAATTATTTTTTCGTATATTTTCATAGCTGTGCTCAACAATGTTATTCCTCTATAGTTACTACATTCTTNCTATGTACTTAATTCTTCATTTTTACCTTAATGTTCCTTTTAAGATACACATACGACTCCACGTTTTTCGCTGTCCAAGCACGGCCAACTTATTTCAGCTAGGGCAACCGGTTAGGCCGGAAATTACGTCTACAATTATGCCGACATATAGTCGAGATAGGTAGGTTAATTTTTTAATGTGTGGAATAAACGTCAAACGTGCGTTGTACACCAAGGAACGAATTTAAATTCAATTCCCGCAACGCCGCGTGTAACTAACCAGATAAGCTAATAATTAACAGCTGAAGTGATGGATGAGGCGGTCGCGGATTACGAATGGTTTATAGTCATAGAAGAGGTTAAGCGTCTCGCGGACTATGGAAAGTTCGTCGGGAAGTTCGGAAGGAAAAATGCAAAAGTGTTCATTCAATTGTAAATAGCACTATTACAGTTTAAAAATAAAATAAAATGCAGGCAACAGTAAAGTTCACTTAATTTTTGTAATAATGATTTTGCAGTAGTGACGACTATGGGTTTTGTAGTAGATTGCCATGTGCAAACAAGAAATGTTATTAACTACAGTTTTGGTAATAACATTCACTAAGTGTACCAAATGTTTGCTGCACTTTCACAGCTGTTACTACATATTTGTGTTAAATAAGTATGCAAGGTGATTCAAGTTTTGGAACATATCTGTTAAAAATATAGTCGATATTACCAAAAAAGTTATAATAAAATATTCATAGACTTCGAGGAAAAAAGCACTACGTAACTGGATGACTGTTGGGTGGTTATTAAAATGTGTTTCAAGTTTTTTGTGTGCACCCCTCTAGGTAGCTTCAGCCAACTTGATTTGTCAGTTCCTATGTATTAAGTATTACTCTGGTTTTCATAGTATGTACTCCTATTGCCGTGGTTTAATGTTTACATCAGTCTTGCAAGTGTTTAAAATGGCCTATAGCAACGCATGGATGTTGATTTAATTTATGCGGAAAAGAGACAAAATCTCTTACCAGATTTTCATTTGTATGCGGAAAGTATTCCCAGTAGGCATGTGCTAAACGTTGCTACCTTACCATTGCGGTTCAAAGAGGATGTAAAAGTGTTAAAAATGAGCCCAAGTATACTGTATCCCACCGGAAATGCTGCGATCGATATCTGGAAAAGTACTTATTTGAAAAATTTGAAAATTTGGCAATTTATCAGTCAGTGGAGGAAACACGATTAAAATATTTTCAAAGTCATAGCACTTCCGGTTATACCGAAAGTCGACCCATCTTCGTAATTTTAAATGGAACACCCTATATATTTTTACATTTTTGGATTCTGCTTGAAATTTTAAGGTCACTTTATGAAAAATTTTAGACAAGCAAGGTTGTGCGGGATCCTTTGTATTTTATTCCAGCAATTAAATATCAATTTGAGATGCGGTATGTGAGTAGAACACGTATGGAACAACCTTGCACAATATATTAGAAAAAATGATACCGAGTGTTTAATTTTCGCCTGTGCATTTTGATAACTTCAAAGAGTTATAACTTTGTTAACTTAAATGGAACACCCTGTATTTTTTTGGGCTATCTTGTGCATAAATTAATTATCTTTCACGTGATGTAGGCATTGTATTGGCTGTGGTTACAACTTTTAGAGATAATTGCAATTTTTACTTATATTTTTAAATTTTCACATAACTTAAATTTATCAAGGGGTCTATGAGTAGGAACAATCGTTATTGATAATCAAACTATCAAACAACGAATTGTCAAATTATTATTTGTAGTTTATAATGTGTAGTAAAATTTTGGTAATGAGATTTTTTTTATTTACGGACATTGTAACAAAGCAGTATCAAGAACGTGATACATTTGCAACGCGATATCCAGTACAAAGTAAACCCCTAAAAACAGAGTATAGAAAAGCGTCTGGTAGAAAATTTTTGAAATTTGCGAACCGTTTGCTTAATTAACATATGTAGTTGGAAATGTGAAATTTCGACATTTTCATTATCAACAAGAGGTTTCACTATGACAGCGTCGAAAAATTGTTTAATTTTTTTAAAGCACTATGTTTAGTTTGTGAATTTTAATGCCCTCTGATTCTAACCTAGTCTAGGTGAACTAGATAGTATCCCAAGTCAATCTACCTGATGATAATAAATACATTTAAGAAATAATACTTAAAAATTTTAATTACGTTGCAGATGCTAAAGGAAGAAATGGTTTCTAAGGCGTCTGTAAAAACGTAAACACAGACAAAACAGCACCCGCTGTTCCTCCTTAGTATTCCTCTGGCAAGTCGGAAGTCAGGGGCTGGCAAAGGTCGTTGTCGCAGTGTTGTATGTATGTAGATTGTAGTTCCGAAACCGGAAAGGTGCTTCCTAAAGCGGAACATGTCGCAATAGCACGCATATTGATGGGTAATTGCTCGAGGAATTCGTGTTCGATTGTGGGACGCTGTTGGGGCAGCGTGTTTACAACCCGTTGACCATATACGACGCCCGACTCGAGTACGATGTCGGCGGTTGGTTTTTCTAACGGTCGATAGGACGAATGCATAATAATAAACAATGCCGAGTTGCATAGATTAAAATTACCAAGTCATTAGTTACGTTACAGCGCTATACCTAACTCCCGACTTGTTTTAGGAACTAGTTACCTATTTTTTGATAATTTAATATATTTACCCAGCCATGGTAGAAACAATTGACTGTGCAGTTGATGTTTGTTTTGAAGGCAAACGTTCTATTGGAATAAAGGGCGATTATGTTGGAAAATAAAGTTATCATTCGTTCTAAAAAGATACATTTATTAAAATTTTATTATGTAGTTCATCTACATTATGCGTATTTCTGCAGTTCTCAACAAGTTTTCTATTAAAAACTCATGAATATTTACTTTAAGTTTGAATTAAAAAATATTCTACACAGTAAACCATATCACTACTTAAAATATTCGTATATGCACACATTTAAAATTATCATTCGTTTCACATTAGGAAGAAATTTTTTCCAGTGTTACTTTCAAATTAAATTAAAAATAATGGTAACCTGCTCCTTTTTGGTTAAATTTTGGTTTTCGTGATATGAAATATATATTTAAAACATCCTATACTCTATGTTTCAGTTTTCTTGGAACCATATCTCGCTTATTTGAAATTAAAATTATTTTACATTTTCCTGCGAAATAATTACCTGCAAAGTGATTATTCGATTTTATTGACTATAATAAAATAGTGATTTAAATAAGTATCCGGTTCGAAAATCAAAGAAGGTGGAATTTAAAAAAAAAGGTTTGGCAATTTTTTTTAAAGTTAATAATATAATTTAATGTCCCCAGATGCCTCTATCTAACAAATTTCAATGAAATACTTTTAAAAGTACTTTTTGGTTTTTTTTCTCTAATTATTAATAAAAATTTAGGGTAGGAATCTGTTTGTCCCTAAAATTTTCACATTTATTGAAAATATTCACAACAAAAAATACACGGCAATAGGACAAACGAAATATTATATCAAGTTGATATAGGTATTATTAATGTTGATATTATCAACATTAAAAAAACTAAAGAATTCTTTTCATTTCAAATAACCAACCTACTCCCTTTTTTTAAGCATTTTTCAACCTTTTTATTATTATTTCTTTTTTTCTAGTAATTTCGCCAGACGTCTGCTTAATTTTATTTTATAAATCTAAAATATATTTAATTATTAGGTCTCGTATTTTTACTTTATCATAAACGTGTTGAGCTAAGTCAATTAAACTCTATTTTGTTAAAAAAAAAACTACTAGTCGTATTATAGGATTTTTTTAAAAAGCATTTTTTTAAATTTATTTAAAACTTGTTTATATTACAGTAATACTTTGCAAGTAATTATTCCACGCAGAAATATCAAAACGTTTAAATTTAAAATATCTGAGGTACTCGGGTGGCTCTAGGAAAAGTGAAATGTTACTTATAATTTAACAGTTGATATAATTTGCAATATAAACGTCACCAATTATTATTTTTTTAATCCGTCCCATTCATATAAACATTTTGGGAACTGCTAGCCATATGGAAGACAATCAAAACCCTACGTATACTATTTGCCGAACGAGACTTCGGGAGATGCGGCTCCTAACAGAGTCGTACCCAGCCCATTTCTTAATTAAGGTCTTTCCGATGAATTAAAAAATATACTAAGATAGTTTCCAAAAAGTTTACTAATTTATGTAAAAATATGGATTTATTAAAATTTTATTATGTAGTTCATCTACATTATGCTTATTGCTGCAGTTCTCAACAAGTTTTCTATTAAAAACTCGTGCATATTTACTTTAAGTTTGAATTAAATATTCTACACAGTAAACCATATCACTACTTAAAATATTCGTATATGTACACATTTAAAATTGTGTATTTCTTTAGGGTGTTGAAGAACTACTATTACGCCGATAAAGCCTTCATTTCAACGCCCCTTTTTCCATTAAAATAAAAACTGGCTCAGTTTATCTCCACCTTAATTACCGTAGATTGGTTCCCATTGTATATATAGCAAGCGGTACATGTAAAATAAAACAATTAGTGCACGTGCACACTCCCAATATATCGAGACAGTCAGGCCACGCGACAGGCAGATGTTTCGGTGCTCAGCCCGCATCTCCCCTCCTTCCTATGGTGCGCTGACTATGGCAGTGCCGTAAAGCTGCACCTACGATTGCTTTTGTGAATTCAATGTATATAATATGCATGAGCAGTCCGTAAACTGTATTTTTTTAATATACACATTTATATTTGTGATTACGGCAAAACTATTTATCAATTTGCACCCCAATATTTAAAACTCCATCCCCTAGACACATTTTTGTTGCAATGAAATACCCATGAAATCCATTCACGATGACTCCTTGAAATCATTAACCCATTAGGGGTTGATAAATCAACTCAAATCCAAGTAACAAAACAATTTTGATAAACTGCGTGCATGAAACTTTATAAAAGTGCAACATATCGTTGGATGGAATATTTTATCTACGATCTTGCCAATCTTTACACCATTTTTAGTGCAAAAATGGCTTTTATGATTTTGAAAGCAATAGCAAAACTGGACGAGACGACGACTAGGAAATCAGCTGTTTCGCTACAACGTCTGATTGCTGTGTACTCCATCGGCCTCCGCAACGCGTTCTCTATTACGAATTGGAGCGGGAGTTAAGGGGTAATTTGTTTATATTTTAAAAAGTCGAGAAAAAAATAGTTTTTAGATTTTCTGTCTTTATTAAGCCATCCGAATACGTGGATAAAATTAATGACGTTATGACTCAAACACCCTGTATATCAAGGGTAGATGACACGGGACAAAGTTTCTGTCTTTGTTTGCCAATATTACAGGCAATAATTTTGCCTTCAAAGGCATTGACGGCTATATGCATATTTCTCTTTTTTTATTGTTCCAAAAAATAGGTGAAAATGTAATAATTTGTAGATTTTGATCGCAAATATTACAAGGTTCTATTATTTCAACTTATGTAATTTTCACCTCGTGTTTACAGCTCTGTATTTATTTATTTTTTCTGTAAGTATACTAATAAATTTGCAGTTTGTATAAGTCAATAATAAAATTACTTCTAACCAATTTAAATTTACCTCCAGATTTATTTTTGTATTTGTACAAGAGATGACGCAATATGTTCCGTCGGTAATACAAAATACAGCGTCCTATATTATGGATTCTTCTAGGATATCCATAGTGACAGCCAACTAAGATTGCTTGTATCATGACACTTGAATATTAACCGTTAAAGTGACATTTACAGAAAATCGATATAGTTCTACAAATATTCATGAAAATTTGATAATTTCTTTCAAAAATAAGATACGCGTGTAAAAAGTATATGTTAACGGGTTTAAATTAAATTAATTTCTTTATTGATTGAAATATTATCTGGCTTCAGCAAAATTTTGCGCAACTTTTTGGTAATTGTACCAATTACTTTCTGTATTATGTACTTCGTACATTTCGTTCCCATATAAAACCAACAAGCACTCCACTGGCTCGTGTGATAGGACAGCGGACTCCGAATGGGTTATTCTGGTACCACAAAAGGTGGTTTATAAGGACCAAGAAGGACGTCTCCAGGCATGGGCAGCTGACTGACAGGTGGTGCGGCCGAGAGTCCGCATCCCAACAGCTGATTTCCAACCGTACGCCTGTCGATGGCCGATCAGTAGGTGAATGTTAATATGTGGCATCCTCATCTCATTGGTCCAGGGGCGACATGTGTGAAATATCTCGGCATTAATCACTTTAATTCTGATAAAGTGAGATTACATTAATAACGTATCCAGAAGGCGTGTATCTGTATGCGCTAGATTTATTGCAGAGATTGGAAATGACATTTCTAACATTTTCAATTTTTAAGAGTACTTTGACGTCACAATGTCTTTTCTAAAGCATGCCTGGCATGGCCTCCTTTACAATTGTTAATCCAATGATTTTACTTCCAAATGGCAGGTTTGATTTTTAATTTTATTCACAACTTTGCTGTGAAAATTCTTGTTAACACGTGCCTAAATTATTTCGGGAAATTTTTCCTTGGTCACAAATTTTTTAACAAAATTTTATATGTAGCGGTACGCTACAATTACATTTAGTACCTGCCCCAATAAATATATTTTGCTTTCTGGGAATTTACGAGCCATATAAATTATACTTTGAATTATCCGAGATTATCCCAAATAAATGTATTTAGCAAATGAGATTAGAATAAGTAGGCTGTAAACATAAATTAGTTGTTGTTTATTAGGGTACATAAGCACAAACCGAGTAGGTAATGATCCGGATATGTTTTAATTAGGATAGGGTAACAAAAGTAGGTACCTGGGGACAAGGATAAAACCGAAAACATTTCGAGGCACCAACCAAAAGTCTTGAAGTCTAGTTCCTGCTCGGTTGTGTCTCGTGTTACCAGCGAAATTAGTAGAATAAAGTTTTTCATGCTACTTAGAGTTTTTCTCCTCACTTGAAGACTCACACTATATATAATAGTCTTGAACTCGAATTAATTTTAGGATATTATAACTAAAAATAATTTGAATTATTGTTGTTTGAATTCCTGTATCTTCCTAATTTTCTATATATGTTATTTGAGGTGTTCATCCGAGATAACCATAAACGTCGTTTCGTTTGCATTTCGCTCTACAGCCTGCATCATAAGCATCCCCATAATCGCTCCCATAAAAAATGATGCGCAAACGGCCACCTTGTAATTAATCCTAATAAATGCAAGGCGGCTGTGGGAAGGAATGCCAAGAATGTAAACTCTTTGTTTGAGGTTAAGTCAACCGTGGTGACCGGAAGGTTGCTCGTCGTTCAAAAGGAAATTATGTTAACGCTTTGATATTATAATTATGCTCAGTCGGTGTGGAAAGTCATTTCCAGAAAAGTGTTGGTTCGGTTCCTCTGATAGATTTAGACTAGTTTTGATGAATGATTGCAAATCACAATAACAGATCGGTAAAAAAATTATAAAATAATTTTATTTTGACGTCATCTTAATTCAATAAAGCAGTTATACAGGGTGTTATTGAAATGCTTGAGTAAACGTTGACTAATTCAAGGTCACAAATTTATTCTGATGTAATAGGTAGGTATATGTCCGAAAACGATTGGTTTTTGAGATATAGCATATTCAAAATTAACAAATCGATACTTTCAGCAACAATTAGTCATACATGGCATGAAATTTTGATATTTATCTAAAAAAATTGTGCATCTAAGGTACTTGTATTTAGAACTGCCTTTTTAAAGCCTTTAAAAAATCATAATAAATGGATTCGTTTGAAATATCTTGTATAAAAAAAGCTAAAATTACTATGCTCGTACCCCAAAACCACGGCAGTGAATTTAAAAAACTGTAACTTTTGTAATTAAAAAAGCTACGCATTTTTTCTAATTTTCAAAGTTTCTAGGAACTTTTTCACTTCCATTTTTTTTTCAAATTTGGGATGTACAATCTGCTATTGGCTAAAAGTTTCAGTTACACCTTGTATATAGTTCACAATTTAAAAAATAGCAATTACCGCAATTCGCAAATAGAATGAAAACAAATGGATAAATATTTTTTTATTTCTAAGAACAATAAAAATATTGGTATTTAATTTAAAAATATATAAATACAAAGTCAATATCTTCAAAATTTTGCGTTCTAAAAACATTTGGTGTAATAAAAAATTTAAAATAGTTATTTTACCGTTATTGAAGTAAAATTAACAAAAACTAAAGTTTTTTCTTTATATGTTGGGTATCTGTGTGAAAAAAATTAGTTAATAGAATAAACCCTGAAGCCAAAAGGTCAGCCAGTGGTTATTTTTTTTTGAAAAAAATTTTACTTAACCAACAATCCGACACTAAAAAGAAAGCAGACTAATAAAACACAAAAACACATATGGCGATCATTACAATAAGTTGTTGACGTTTTGGAAATCAATTGAGGTGTCATAATTGGCCGCGCACCAACATAAAATAAAGTGAACAATGATTATAAGAGATCTATGTCATTGTATCATTATGAAATACGTAAATTGTTCTACGCATCTTTGTCATCGATTATAGATCACATCATCAGGTATGTTTCTACCCTTGTTTCAGCGAAACTTATTCATGGTGGTGATAAAATATCTTAATCTGAAGAAAACGACCGTTCGACATCTACTGATGTCATATTTGCATAATTAAATAATCTACTTCCAAGCTTGGATCCACCATTTTGAATTTTGCAAATCTGAAACCAAAAAAATATTGATTTTCGACACGGCAACAGCTTATTGAAGTACGGGATAAAAATAGCGGTTTTTGTAATTTTCAGTGAGATTTTTAGTTATGCAAAACTATTTTTCATAAAAATAACCCTTGAAGTGACCCTTTTGGCAGGTATATTTCATACATTTTTTTCACAGGTGGCAAAATACAATTAATTAACTCCGACAATATAAACTAAAAAATTGTTTTTTTTTTTGGTTTCGTTTGAATATATTTGTATTATTTTTTGTTCCTTTACTTATATTCTAGTGACAATAACGTCGGTCAATTATAACACAAGGATAAAACGAACACCAATCGCTCACATAGGAAAAGCTTGCCAGGTCACAAAATTTATAATTGAAGGCACTATTTGCACAGTATTTAGAAAACTCGTAGTAGTAACTGTCACCACTTGCCAAATTCTCCTTCACCACATCCACGGCTTCCTCAAAAGTTAAACTGGCATCATTTCCCAAAAAATGAAACAGGTATTCTTCTTCGAGTCCAAAAATAAATCTGTCTCTCAAACTTGCATCGAAATCTTGTCCAAATCCACAAGTAGCAGCCAATTTTTTCACTCTCATCGCCCAATCGTCGACAGATTCGTCTCTAAATCTCTTCGCTTTATAAAATTTGTACCTTTCAACAAATATAGATCTGTCCAAGGCTAAGTTGCGGTCAAAGAAGTCTATTAAACCCTCAAAGTCTTTATCTTCTGGAAGGGTCGGCCGGCACAAGAACAACATCAGTTTATATGCTTCTTCGTCCAACATTGCCAAGAATATAGCACGTTTGTTGTCACTATTGTTTATATTGTTAGCTATGAAGTAGTTGTTCATATGTGCCTTGTAGGTGAACCAGTCACTAGTGTGTAGTTTGAATTGTCGAATTTCACCGATATACGAGGTTCTTCCATCCATTTTATTCACTCTGTGAAGACTTGTAGGAAAATACCGATTTCCTATAGCGGAAAATTTTTAAATACCAAGTGTGAGTGGTGGTACGCGCAAGTTTTCTTAAATATATATAATTATTCATAGACAATTGGCTATTCACAGGTTCAAGAAATTTCAGGTTTTTTCCTTACAAAGATTACAGGTTTTCTAACATTCTTTCCTAAATTATTTATGCTGTGGGAAAAATTTTATGAAACATATTAACACTTAGTACTCGTATATTGAACAGAGACATTAAAAATTATAAGAGCATGGTTATTGTGAAGTATTCTCCCTCTCTGGTTCTTCGACGTGTGACTGATTTTTTTACATCGCACCACGATCTACTTCATGCAGGGTGTTTCTTAGACTTATTCTGATTATAAGCCAGGCACTTTTTTTATATTATTTTAAGGAAGAAAGAACATCTTATGAAAACTCATGTCCTAAACGGCTTAGTTTTCAAGATATAGTATATCATTTACGTCTTTCGAGTTTTCAAAAAACATGTAATTTTTTAATTATAATCTTTTAGCCTGTTATGAGCTTATTATTACACCGTTGGATAAATCGAAATCAGCTGATAAGAAGATAATTTTTAAATATAAATGTAACGTAATCTTAAAAAGTACAGAAAAGTCGTCGGCTTAGGAATTTTTCCATTTTTCAAGAGATAACATTTTTATGCTACAAACTTTTCCGAACTTTTAATAATCATCTGCACTAAATTCAAAATTGTATTTTCAGCGATTTTTTTTATCGAATCAACTATATATATTTATTTTAGATTATAAAACTAATAACTCGAAATTTTCTCGTTTTATTTAATAAAATAGAAGAAATTTTGTTTCTTTGAAATATAATTAAGAACCAAATGGACTGATTGAATTTCCAAAATACACATTGGCGTCGACATTTTGGGGTTATTAATACTGGTGTCTCTCAGTATCTTTGTCACTGGTTGGTAGAATTGTACAAACTCTTTATTACTATTCACTAAACAGCTTTCAAGGTATTTGCGTAGAATCATATATGGGTAACCCCCGGCCCTCCACCAGCTTCAATCCGGCCCACGAGAGATTGAGTAAATTCAAATAACGATATCAATTCAAATCGATAAATAATATTATTAAGCATACGCAGTGGATCGCCACAGATCGAGTCAGAAATAGTCGTTAGAAAGAGAGTATTCTAGTTGCGCGCCAATATCCTTGGCAGGAAGCATGACCTCGGATGGAGCGGGGTCGAGCGGGATTATCGCTCTTTACCCGCTTCATCGCTGTAGGCCCGGGGTGGTGGTTTTGGGTGAGGTCGTGCAGCTATGCAGCTTAGGAAGCGCTTTGCTAAGGTGGCCCTTAGGCTAGCGCGGGAGGGGAGAGTGGTATAAGGACGGAAGAGGGGAATGTGTGTGTGTGTGTGTGTCGTCGTTTTCGTCTCTTGATCCTGGCGGTCCTGAAACAGACAGAAAAATTTCTACTCACCCTGCGTCCAGGAGTTGATGCCTATGTCCACCGCGTTCCGGATCAGCGGGTTGCTGTGGATCTCGGCGCGCTATTCTAGTTGCTTATTGGGGGCAATATATAAACCGCTCAGCGCGCGTGTCATTTCATTACTTCTTAACAACTGATAAAGTTCGCATGGCGACTCGGGAAATATTCCAGCAAATTCTATTAATATATCTGGTTCAAAATGCTAAAAAGGTTTCATGACCTTAGAAAAGAAATAGCTGATTTTATGTAAATGAAAAGAAAACATTGCCACAAATTTGTGATTCAACTTGGCTTTGTGACTTGGTAGACATCACAGGACACTTAAACGACCTGAATTTGAAGCTTAATTGGTAAATCAGCTGTTCAGTCATCTTAAAGCTTTTGAAAACAAAATTCGCTTGTGTGAAACACAAATGAGAAGTAAAAACTGTTTAATTTTTTTTAACATTATCCAGTCACGAAGAATATTGAATACGGTCGCTATGCTGACTACTGTCAGAGCAATTTACTGATCGACTTTCCGATTTTAAGAATATGGATAGCACTTTTAATATTTTTGCAAACGTAATGTGGAAAATGCTCGGCTTCACCTACAAATGGAGTTGATCGAGCTTCAAGAAGACTCATATTTGAAGTATAAATTTGATGATGTGGAACTAAACAAATTTTACAGAACAAACTTTTCTGAAGTATCCACAGCTGAGAGTTTTCGCACGAAAAATAATTTGCACATTCGGAAGCACGTATAAATGTGAGCAGCCTTTTGCGAAAGCGCTGATGGCGGTTTTAACTGTTAAAATTTTTTGTTCGACAATGCCGTTTATTCAAATTTCGTTTAAAAGTAACACAAAAATTAAACGAATTTCTTCCAAACGACGGTTAAAATTCTGTCATCAAAAACACAACACCACACATTCACTGAAAATCTTTGCTGGAACCGAGATCTCTATATACAACGTGAGGATTTGTATCACACCAATAGTGAATGTTGTGAATATTTAGTATGCCGTCTCTAGTAAAACAACATCTGTAAAAAGCACCTTGCTTGTAAAATCCGGATCTTGTGCTATTTGATGTCGAAACCGCTGCAAAATTCCAAACGGGGCTGAAAATCATTGTTATTTAATGCCTGAACCCTTTGTATATGATAGGGATGTAATAATTGTGTCTTTAGTACACGCCACACGTACTGTTAGTTTTATATTAAGGCTAAGTAATACTGCAACATACAACGCATGTGCACAAGATGCACAGGGTCGCCTTACATTTATGGTTAATTTTCTCGAAAACAGAAGCATTTAGACCAAAATAAAAATTGCTCATTTTCATGCCCTCTATCACCGTTTTCAAGGAACGCACTTATTTCAGAAACACCCTGTATAGATATTACAAGAACTGTACGTATTTTTTTTATTTTTTTGTTATATCTGATCCTTTAAACTCTCGATTGTAGTGTTATGGAGCTCATAAAACGATATAATATATAACTTTGTAAGAGAAGATTACGGCGGACCATACAATAAATTCAATGGGCCCCAGAGGAGCCCAAAAAGGCCGAAAGAACGGCGGGCACCTGGCAAAATGGAATTCCGTGAGCACATGTCGCGGCAGATGTTCGACGTACGAGTCGCCACATTTGCCCTCATCCGGCCAGACACGCCCCTGGAAGGTTTCTTTTCTTGTAATATCGAAGTAATTTACGGGTTATACTTCGCTGTACGCAAAATGGAACAGTTTTTGGTGTACAGAATATGCTTCTGGACAAAATAATCGCATCAATTTAAAGCAAAAATAAGAAAAACTTTAAATTGCATTTTAAATTATTTTTGTGAATTTAGCTTATAAAACCAATGTCTATAGGGAATGCAAGTGTTACTTGATACTTTCAGACAAAATATAATACACATGGCGTGTCAAATATGAAGGAGGGTTTTCTTCCTCTAAATTTAAGAAAATGTTCTTAAACAAATTCCTTGAAGCCTTCGTTTTTTAGATACAAGGTTTTAATTAAAAACAAGTATCAGCAGATTCATTTGAATCTTTAATAAGAGTGTTGAGAACCAGAAGTTCCATGTTCCAACATAATAATATCTAAAATATTTTGAATAAATTACATAATTTTTGCTATCATTTTTACAAATGTTAATTTGTGTTCTAGGAGCAATGAAAAGTCAAAAAATAAAATTGTTGTTTCCTTTTAATTATAGGTGCATCAACTTTTGTTTTTAGTTTACAAGACGTTGAAATAAATTTGTTTCAAAATACCGGCAATCTGAAAATGATAAGTAAAAAATGTATGCAGGGGTGATTAGGCTCATAAAAATAATAGTATAAAAATCATATAATAATAAATTCATATGTCACTTTTTTAAAAAACTCGCGCTGGATATTAGATGCGCACCCTTTCAAATGTGAATATTTTTTTCTTAAACAAAAGTTCGTTGGGAGAACAAGTATAGTACTTGATAGATTTGTGAGTGCCCCGGAAGAAGTGCCGATCGCCAAATTAAACAGAAAACCTTATTTGTCTTTGTGGTAATCCTACCTTTCCCTACCTTAACAAACCTCAATTAAAACAAATTGTGAGCCTGCCATTAGGACAATTAAGGTAAGTTGTTTTTCTTATCCGAATACAGTCAGTTTTACCATACACCATACCCAACCAAACCAAATTCAATATTACAAAATTATGTATATAACCTCAATTTTTTTAATACATTTTGTGATATAAGGGTTTTTTAAATAATTTTATACACTTATCATTGTTAACAAACTACACCTGCGAAAAAAATTATCAAAACTCTAAAGTCTTAAAAGACATAAGTAGCTCTTATTGGCAAGAAAATTGATCATGACGTTTATTTGTGGCTTTCCAAAAAATTAAAATCTGAGTAAAAAATCTTAAAAAGAGGTCCGCATTTACTGTGAGTGAGATATAAGTGTATTTATTTTAATATCACCTCTCGTATTTTTACATTATTACAGTGATATTAAACTACACTCTGCAAAAAAATTAAGGGAGAAGTAAAATTTATAAATTTTTTTAGTGATTTTTTAAAAGTTGTAACTTCCTGAATAATGGTCGTAGGTATCGAGAAAAAAAAATCATCTTGAAGCTTGAAGTATCTAGTTTTGAAATCTTGAGGTGTCATTTTTTTCACAAATATACATACAAATTGAAGCTGAGGAATTAGGCTAAATAACACTGGCATTGATTAAGCAAGAATCCATGCGAGTACTTTTGAAAAAAAAATTGTAAAAATTTTTGCCTTACATTATTTTTTTTTGATTGCGCGTTATATCTTAATGGTCAATGATATCCAATGCCTCTTACAAGTCATTGATATGGCATACTGATGACAACTAAGTTCCCAACCGGTCTACGCCTGGTAATTCTGCTGACTAATGCTATTCTATATCTTAGCTATTAATTAGAGGTTATCAATTCAATGTGTTGTGGCTGTAGTCCGCAGAGTAGTTATTTCCCACAATATTAGTAGTATTCTGCAACCATATTATTCGTAAAAGTTCCTGTAAGTTATTGTTTTTAAATTTCAATTTTGTTGCTTAACTAGATGATTTAACAGAATTTACTGTTTTGTCATAGACAACAAATCTTTCTTATATTCAAGTCGTGCCTCATTGGTAAAGTTTTAATTATTTTGTAGATGCGTTATTTTTTCTTGAAAACAGTTGACGACTTTGAACAGTTGATCCTTTTTATTCATGATTTTTATACTGAAGTTTTAAATTTTTTGAGAACCGCAAATAAAAATGTTATTATGAATTTTCTTTCCAATGAGGTTTTTGAATTTTGATTTTCTTTTTCGTAGATGTAAATTAACAAATTTGAAAAAATCGCCTAACTAGAAAAAAGTTAAAAACATTTTCGAGGAACGTTATAAGATGGCCTATCATTACTTTCAAAAAACGTAACCCTTTAATTTTTTATCAAAAGTTTGACTGTTTTAAACAAAGAAACAGTTCGCTAGATCGAGATGAACCTTCACAGGGTTCTTCTGGGTATATCGAACTGTAAAAGTCGTGCTTAACATTAGTCATTTCGTAAATATTTCTAATTTAGCCGTCAATTTTCCAAAAAACCATAAATTACCATTTTTTCCTGTTTTTTAAAATTCGTGTAAAACATGAAAAAAAAAATTCCGAAAAGTTGCGGCAGCATGTTATAGGAAATTTAGTCCATTTTTCACCTTCAGACTGTATGTCTGTCAGAAATCACAGAAAAATTTCGAAAATTCTTTTGACCCTTAAATTGTTTGCATTAATGTATAATCTATATATATAAGTTCATGACATATCGCTCAAAAACATCTCAAAATGTAAATTTAAATATGTTATAGTACCTATTTTTGAACTTTGAAAGATTGGCCACCCTGTACATTAGCTTTGCATTGAAATCAACATGATCATATTGAATCAGCGTCACAAATTAAAACTAATCGCGAATAAAAAATATATAAACAATAACGAGGTGCCACTCACCTATGAATATGAAAATACAGCGGCAGGGGCATCTCAAGGCCGCAGAATAATCCACACTGTATTTGACCTTTTCGAAAACTATCAATAGATTCTCGTATCGGTGCTAAATCATTCACTAGCCGCGAACAGACAATATTACTTCACCGCACTTTTCCGTATTCCCAGTAAATCGTACTAATTGCTCGTGTCAACGGCTGAATATCGTTATCGTCTAATTTTTAAACCAAATTCACATCCGTATAAATAACTGTTATCGCTCCAAGTTGGCCTTTGGAGGTACAAATGTAGAAATAGTGACAGAATGGAAACGACGAACCCCTCTTGGAAGCTGTACTATACTTAGCGCCAAATGTTCACATTTTGTGGACTGACAATAAGAGCATCAGAAATAAGTTCATATGTTCATTGTCATTAGCGCTACACGGAGCGATGCAAAAAAAACTGACACAGGAATATTGAAATAGTAGCTTTAAAACATGTCGCATTAATATATACAGTGATTACGATCTTGTAGAATGTAGTTTTTTTTAATGGGAGATGATAAGAGAAGTAAGATTACTAAAAATTTACCTCATTGAAAGTTGGCACAAAATTGTGATTGTTGCTTTATTAATAGCATCGAATATCGCATGTTTAACATTTATTTAACCAAATATTAATCGAGACTTAATATATTACTGTTTTTAATTATTAAACCAATGGCGTCGCCAGCCAATGGGCTAGGGGGAGGTAAGATAAGAGAGAGAATGGTAGAAATGTAAATTATAGGTAGAACTAAGTACAATGAATTATTTTTTTTAGAAAAATAGAAACTAAAGAAATTAAGAAATTCAACGAAAATTGTGTAAAACATAATCTTCTCGGATTTAAGTAAATAAAATATTTTATTAAAAATTTCCAATCTAATATTTTCATAGCTTAAGAAAATTTTTGTACTTTTTTCGAACTTCTAGAGGGGCAGCTGACCCCCCTGTCCCCCCTTGGCGACGCCCTTGAATCAAACCATTGCATTTAAACATAATTTTCATTAAAATAACCGGATTAACACAAACTTGTCCAGCAGTACACGCCATACACCATACCCCGAGATGACCTAATGGAGACGATGGGAATAGACAAAGACAACGCACGACAGCCATAGCATGGGCTGGGGTCTCTCAATAATGAGGACACTCACTCCAATTTAACTACAAGGCACCAAATACAAGTTTATTTGCAGAATTTATTTAACGGGTAGTACTTACATTGTGAAAGAACTCAGTTTTAGTTCAAATGAGTAAAATGATCGAAATGCTCTCAATATTGAATGAAAATGTACTCAATAATTTCACTCAATGGATTCACTCCGTATCTTTATTGCTTTCACTCACGCCGATTTTTTTTATTATCTACAGTGTAGAATCAGTGATGTGGCACTCTCAATCTCATAAGTATATTGAAAATATCGAGAAATTACAAACAAAATTAAGACTGTGTTTTTAATTATAATAGATCTACAAACTATACAGGGTGATTTACAACTTATCCAAAAAAATTTGGGAATAGATGCGGCAAGAGAAATGGAGTTAATAACGTAAAAAGAATTTTTGTAAAATCCTTATAGTTTCCGAGAAAAAAATTATTGAAGTTATAGTACATTCAACCACTACATAGCTGAACAACTGTAGTCTCTAGCGTCATTCGCAATACGCGTGGAGAACCATGTGACTACTAATACTGAAATCCGTCGTTGCGGTAGTTTTTACCTGTTATCTGTGGTGTTTACAACAGTTTTTTAGTAGTTAGTGTCAAAAATGGNTGAGTGAAAATGTACTCAATAATTTTACTCAATAGATTGACTCCGTATCTTTATTGCTTTCACTCACGCCGATTTTTTTTATTATCTACAATGTACAATCAGTGATGTGGCACTCTCAATCTCATAAGTATATTGAAAATATCGAGAAATTACAAACAAAATTAAGACTGTGTTTTTAATTATAATAGATCTACAAACTATACAGGGTGATTTACAACTTATCCAAAAAAATTTGGGAATAGATGCGGCAAGAGAAATGGAGTTAATAACGTAAAAAGAATTTTTGTAAAATCCTTATAGTTTCCGAGAAAAAAATTATTGAAGTTATAGTACATTCAACCACTACATAGCTGAACAACTGTAGTCTCTAGCGTCATTCGCAATACGCGTGGAGAACCATGTGACTACTAATACTGAAATCCGTCGTTGCGGTAGTTTTTACCTGTTATCTGTGGTGTTTACAACAGTTTTTTAGTAGTTAGTGTCAAAAATGGTTTGCGTGTATAGCAACTTAGAGTTGATGGATATCGTTTTAATTTATTACAACTTTTTTTACAAATTAACACTAACAAAATATTAATATTTAAATTTTATGGTCTTATTACTTTTTTGTATACCCCTTATTTTTTATGTTTGAGTATTAGTATGCCTGTGTCGTTCTATTTAATGTTATTTTTCAATATCACGCTTTTCTTTTGATTAGACATTTATGTTTACTTAGAAAAATGAATATATTTCCATACCATCAAAGAGTATATAAAAAAGAGATTTTAAAATTGAATTAAATGACTGCCGCCATCAGAAGGTTGAATAGATAGATAGATAGATAGATAGATAGATGTTTTATTTTGTCTTGAGATAATTACAAATTGTATAACAATAGTCAGTTATGCATATAGCAGATATTTAAAGTAAAAACAAATGTGACTTAACCTGGGAAGCAAAAAACTCACCCAAGGAATAAGAACATTTACTTTAAATTGATAAAGATATACTTTATCTTGTCTTAATTCAATAGGTAATTTATTAAAAATTTTAGGCCCCAAATAGTATGGTGATTTATTGGTAATTGACAATTTAGAAAAAGGTACTAAATAACATTTTTGCCTATTTTTAAAAACATAAATACACATAT
The DNA here is from genome assembly GCF_000390285.2 of Anoplophora glabripennis. NCBI lineage: Eukaryota > Metazoa > Arthropoda > Insecta > Coleoptera > Cerambycidae > Anoplophora > Anoplophora glabripennis. The sequence continues at coordinate 1,036,303 of NW_019416247.1, forward strand.
CAAATATAAATGACGAACTTAAAGTTAAAATCTTGTACTGTTAAAAAATATTTCTACAGGTATGTTCACTGGGAACACCAGCAATATTGCGCAAAATACGCTTCTGTGAAATAAAAATAGAATGTGAGCGGGTGGAATCACCCCAGAAACAGACACCATAACGAAGACGCGATTCTACTTGAGCTTAGTATAAATTAATTCATTGATTTTTGACTAAAATTGTTTTCATGGATTTTCATAAATGAAGAATACCAGATGATAATAAAGTCTTAGATGATTTTCATGAGCAGTTCATTAAAATTTCCAAGGAAAAATTCTTAAAATATGGAAGGTGATCGGAATTAGGTGAAAACATCCTAACGTACATATTTCGACGTGCTGAAAATATACACATTTTTTTTTTCCACAGTTCGCAAAAAAAGGAGCTCTAACTTAAGTATAATGAGAAAAAAATTTAAACTACCAAGCATCAACAACAATGTTAACATGTAGATGACACTATATCAATGCATTATAACGCTTCTTCATGTCAATTTATAGGGTGTTTCAAATTCTTTTGAATTTGAAAATATATTTTTCATTACCGAAATCAATAACACTAGCGCATTCGCCATTCTATACAAAAATTTTAAATTATTGAAGAATCTATTTTACGTACTAAAAATATTTTCAGTCAAAACTAAGTTTAAAAAACCAGTCTTTTGGAAATAAAAAGCCTCGTTTTTATCAGCCAAAATTTGTAGATACCTACTGTAAGCAGGACATAATTCAAGTAATAATTTTAAGTTAAACCATGACTTGACATTGGTGTCACTTTTCCCCACGCTTATCTTAATCAGTTGGGTGCAAGAAATTCGAATTTGGTGTCAATTTGTCCCTATACCAAACGGTTTTCGTGCCACGAGAAAAAAAATTCGCACAAACTTTAACTAAAAACTGATTTTCTCCACTATCTTATCAAAAAAATATGTTTGGAAATCATTAGAAACAAAGTTGTAGGTAGACAATTTGTTTAAATAATTAACCTCCATTACCAGTTAAAATCTATAAGATTCTTCATTCTAATTGCTCATCTTATAAAACATAGGAACTACGCTGCTTTAAATCTTACTTATTTATAGAAAAATAATGTAGTTCATATGTAGGCAACAGAAAAAATGCTGTACACCCGGCAAATTGTTAATTAATATTTTGATAGGTATCTCGTTCCGTTTCGCTGCTAGTATACCATTGTGCTACAGAAATTAAAGCTGTTCTCCTCATGGATAACCAACCCACACCTGCGTGAACTACCGACGTTAAATAATATACATTTACAACAATTTTAATCTGAACGTATTCACCATATGGTTCAGAATATAAGTAGGTACTTCATTTTATAATTATTAAGATATTTCGTTGTGTTGTCTACCGAGATGGTCTTTAATTTACGTATTTGTTAACTATTAAGTCATGCTTTTCATGTGTGATATACAGGGTGGTCCAGATTTTAATACACAAACTTCGGGAAACCACTAAACTACAAAAATTAACATCACTTTGCTCTATGAACATAAGCGCAGAAAGTCACCGTTTATGAGATACAGGGCGTTGAAATTAACAAAAATAAAACATTTTTTTTAAATATCTGGAAAACGGCTTTATCAAATTTATCCAAATTTGGTACACAATTTTTTTCGAATATTTCCCCTAGTTTTGTATGCACATAGTCCAAATTCAAAGACCAGTGGCGGAGAAACAAGGATGTCGTTTACTTATTTAAGGTAAAACTTCTTAGCCACTTAATTAATTTGTAATAAGAATATATTTTATAATAGTCTGAAACATTCCGGATGAAAACACATTCTTTTATTTTTATCGAAAAGTGAATGGTTTACAAGTTATGAGACATATTATTCAAGTAAACAAAGCATTGAAATAGGGAAAAATAAAACAAATTTGGGTGGTCCAGATATTAATACACAAACTTCGGGAAAGTATTAAATAACAAAAATTAACATCACTTTGCTCTATGAACATAGACGCAGAAAACTACCGTTTATGAGATACAGGGCGTTTTAAATATCTGGAAAACCGCATTATAATATGTCTCATAACTCTTAAACCAGTCACTTTTCGACAAAAATAAAAGGGTGTTTTTTCATCCGGAATGTGTCAGACCCTTGTAAAATGTATTACCAATTAATTCAGTGGCATAAAAGTTTTACTTTAAATAAGGAAACGATATCATTGTTTCTCCGCCACTGGTTTTTGAATTTGGACTGTGTGCATACAGAACTAGGACAAATATTTGAAAAAAAGTTTGTACCAAATTTGGATAAATTTGATGAATCGATTTTCCAGATATTTAAAAAAATTATTTTACTTTTGTTAATTTCAACGCCCTGTATCTCACAAATGGTGGCTTTCTGTGCCTATGTTAATAGAGCAAAGTGATGTTAATTTTTGTTGTTTACTACTTTCTCGAAGTTTGTCTATTAAAAATCTGGACCACCCAAAATCGTTTTATTTTTCCCTATTTCAACGCTTTATTTACTTGGATAATATGTCTCATAACTCGTAAATCATTCACTTTTCGACAAAAATAAAATAATGTTTTTTCATCCGGAATATTTCAGACCGTTATAAAATGTATACATATTACCAATTAATTCAGTGGCGTAGAAGTTTTACTCTAAATAAAGAAACAACGTCCTTGTTTCTCCGCCACTGGTTTTTGGATTTGGACTGTGTGCATACAGAACTAGGAGAAATATTCGAAAAAAAATGTGTACCAAATTTGGATAAATTGGATGGAGCGGTTTTCCAGATATTTAAAATAAATCGTTTTATTTTNATATACAGGGTGGTCCAGATTTTAATACACAAACTTCGGGAAAGTATTAAACAACAAAAATTAACATCACTTTGCTCTATGAACATAGGGGCAGAAAGCCACCGTTTATGAGATACAGGGTGTTGAAATTATCAAAAATAAAATAATGTTTTTAAATATCTGGAAAACGTCTTTATCAAATTTATCTTTGTCTATTAAAATCTGGACCACCCTGTATAGAGTAGGTATAGGTATTATATTAGTAGTAGGTGGGGTAGCTTTGAAATCTTAAGTAAGAACCCCAATTTTTTTTATTGCGGAATTGTGAATTCTACGGCTAAGAGTACGTAAGGAAATTCATGTCATTTGTCCTACTGAGAACCTATGTATACGATTCTGAAATGTGTTTCCGATAAAAAAATATGTAAGTACCACGTTTTATGTAAATACTTGAAATTCGTCGCCAAAAATGTTTATTCAGTTTGCAAATTTCAAATAATTGGGAAATTGCTGCATGTAGAAATAATAAACTACTTTTAGAGTAACTAGGAACGACGAAGTGGACTAAAATGACTTGTTTTTTAAGGTTATTTCTTTCTTTCTACGTCTATTTTGTGTTTTTGCAGTCATAAAGAACACGAAAGAAAGAAATAATACCAATGTGAAATGTAATAAAACAATGTTATAACAATTATTTTTAACAAAATTCAAAAAATACACGATAATATCTAGTAGTTTTTTTGACAAGTCAGTAATTGAATATTTGATGAATAAACTTTGTTTTAAAGGTAATTTTGATTATTTACAATGAAGTGGAATTTTATCTCAACAAAAATCATACGGACTGCACACTTCGCCCAAATGTGTACAAGCTATTCTACATAAAAACATTATTATTTTTATCAATTGGTTCTTCTTAGCGACTTAAAATGTTATAGGTCTTAAAATCTACTTTTCTGTATAATTCTGAAGGTTTCGTGACAGGCTACCATCGATATACCCACAGAAAGTATGCAAATTTCCCGTCTTGCAACAATCTCATTACATTGTAAAGAATTCCTTCCTCAGAATTACACCACGAAGGTCCGCTGGGTTTTCCACATGGTTTCCGCTTTTGCCGCCACGCTCCGCGAAGCAAAATAAGAGCGCATGTGGTTAATAAACCCCATATGCTGCGGGCAGGTCTGCGACGACGCCGAGCATTGTTCGATTTATCCGGCTCCGTCTTGGCAGAACTGAGAAAAAATTGACTGCATTGCAAAACATTAATCAGACATTAACACCTATCATTCAACAAATTTAAGCAAACAAACGTCTTTTTATGTGTAAATATTTATTTGCAAATGTCTTCTTCCTCGTTGTCATCATCAAAGTCGAAATATTTAAGATCGTCCTTGTAGTAAAGGAGGATACATGGTATGTAAGAATTCTGAGGTAGTCCTAAATCTGTGAACAAGTCCCTTTCGTCCGGTATACCGTTCTCGTCCATTGTTTTATTCATATCAACAAACCTTTCCAAGTACCTGTAAAAGTGGATCGTTACATCACTGATTAAAGTGAACATAAGAAATAATTTAGACTTGCCTCGAAAAATTCAAAACATTTATAGAAATAAATCAAAATATCCCGAAATCCATCGAAAATCTCGAAATACTCCGCAAACCTAAAGATGTTTCGAAATACTTCTACTTGAAAACGTATCGATATTTTTCGAAAAATCTAGATATACTAAAAATCTGGATATTGAAATACGTACATCTAAAATTCATACCCCAAAACCCCTTGAAAATGTCTATATTATATACAGGGTGGTTTCAAATTTATGCAGGAAAATTCGAGTGCAGATAGATCTCTTTAAAATATGTGTTTGCCTTATAAACATTGGTCTAGAACAGCCCCGTTTTAGAGATACAGGGTGTTGATGTTGTTAAAAAAAAATTGATTTTTTGTTTATATCAAGAATCTATTAATCGACCTCAATAAAATTTGGTACAGATAATCTATGATTCCCTAAAATGTGAGCTCTAAAGGTGCAACCAAAGGTGTACAACTAGTTAGTGGTCGTCTCCTTTTTTATAAAAAAAAACCTATACCACTGCATTTTTTACAAGTTATTGTAACGGTTTTATATTCTAATGCACAAAATACGTAAAAAAGGTAATTAGAATTTTTCCCTAAGATTCACCGTTTTCAAGTTATTCATACCAATACAGTCCCCTTGTGCAGACATTTCTAACCATAATATTACAAGAATATTTATGTTTATGCTTAAAAGTAAGTAGAATTTGTAAGCACATCAACAAAATTCTTTACACTCGTTTCCACTATACCTGTGAGGTAGAGTTCCTTACGCGTTTTATTTTCTCCTGGAAGCCTAACCTACTATTTTACAAATAAACTTAAATCAAAGTAATAATAAATGTACATTTACCAAAGGCGAGGGGTAGTGAATTTTCGCAACATATGGCATATTTGGTCACAAGAAAATCTTCATGAAAATCGGACAAGATCTTTTCAACACGAATTTTCTGTAAACGTGTGGCTCGGAATAATTCGCAATAAAGTTTGTGGGTCTTTTTTCTTGTCACCCCGTCTAAATTCCCAGTCATTTCTAAACTTCCTGGAAAACCATCTATTTGAATTATTAGAGGATACTTCATTAAATATACGACAAAATAACTGGATACAATGGATGGTGCTCCTGCGCATTCTGAGAGAATAATATAATGGCTTAATATAATATAATGGCTTAATGAAAATTATATGGGGCGATGGATAGGTAGAAGACCAAATGCCAATGTCAACTATAATAGTGCAGAGAGTCCAGTGTCTTGGCCAGCCAGATTGCCATATCTAAACCCCTTGGACTTTATGTTTGGGGTTATCTGAAAAGTAAAGTTTATTCTACTCCAACAGATACAAGACCACAATTACTGCAACGAATTGAAGACGGGTGTAATGAATTAAAAGAAAACCACCACATGATTCAATTAATTCCATTAATAGAAGATGTCAGAAATGTAGCGATGTGGGTGGTTCGTATTTTGAACAATTGTTGTAAATACGTAACGTTAATTTTGTTTCTTGTTTAGTTGCTGTTGCTTGGTAAATATATTTTTATTATTATTTTGATTTAATTAGGTCTCCTGGGAAAACTAAAACACGCCAGGAACACTAACTCACAGGTAGTGTAGAAAGTTGTAAATAATTTTGTTGATGTGCTTACAAATTGCACTTATTTTTAAGCATAAACATAAGTATTCTTGTAATATTATGGTTAGAAATGTCTGCCACAAGAGGATTGTAGGATTGTAGGATTGTAAGGCTATTGTATAAATAACTTGAGAACGGCGAATCTTAGGGAAAAAATTATAGGCACCTTTTTATGTATTTTGTGCATTAGATATAAATCAGTTACAATAACTTGTAAAAAATGCAGTGGCGTAGGTTTTTTTGTAAAAAAGTGGTGACCCCTGTCGAGTTGTACACCTTTGGTTGAACCTTTAAAGCTCATNGACAAGATCTTTTCAACACGAATTTTCTGTAAACGTGTGGCTCGGAATAATTCGCAATAAAGTTTGTGGGTCTTTTTTCTTGTCACCCCGTCTAAATTCCCAGTCATTTCTAAACTTTCTGGAAAACCATCTATTTGAATTATTAGAGGATACTTCATTAAATATACGACAAAATAGCTGGATACAATGGATGGTGCTCCTGCGCATTCTGAGAGAATAATATAATGGCTTAATGAAAATTATATGGGGCGATGGATAGGTAGAAGACCAAATGCCAATGTCAACTATAATGGTGCAGAAGGTCCAGTGTCTTGGCCAGCCAGATTGCCATATCTAAACCCCCTGGACTTCTATGTTTGGGGTTATCTGAAAAGTAAAGTTTATTCTACCCCAACAGATACAAGACCACAACTACTGCAACGAATTGAAGACGGGTGTAATGAATTAAAAGAAAACCACCACATGATTCAATTAATTCCATTACTAGAATATGTCAGAAATGTATCGATGTGGGTGGTTCGTATTTTGAACAATTGTAAATACGTAACGTTAATTTTGTTTCTTGTTTAGTTGCTGTTGCTTGGTAAATATATTTTTATTATTATTTTGATTTAATTAGATCTCCAGGGAAAACTAAAACACGCCAGGAACACTAACTCACAGGTAGTGTAGAAAGGTGTAAATAATTTTGTTGATGTGCTTACAAATTGCACTTATTTTTAAGCATAAACATAAGTATTCTTGTAATATTATGGTTAGAAGTGTCTGCCACAAGAGGATTGTAGGATTGTAGGATTGTAAGGCTATTGTATAAATAACTTGAGAACGGCGAATCTTAGGGAAAAAATTAGAGTCACCTTTTTATGTATTTTGTGCATTAGATATAAATCAGTTACAATAACTTGTAAAAAATGCAGTGGCGTAGGTTTTTTTGTAAAAAAGTGGTGACCCCTGTCGAGTTGTACACCTTTGGTTGAACCTTTAAAGCTCATATTTTAGAGAATGTGAGGCCTACTATCAGACATTATATGTAGCAAATTTTATTGAGATCGGTTAATAAATTCCGGAGATATAAACAAAAAATCAATTTTTTTTTAACAACTTCAATACCCTGTATCTCTAAAACGGGGCTGTTACAAACCAATGTTCCTAAGGCAAACACATATTATTTTAAACAAAGAATTTTGTTTTATCTTGAAACTGTCTACGTATTTTAAAGAATGTATAGCAGTTTCAAAATATTTTGGGTATTGCAAAGTATTTTCGATGTTTGTAGAGGTATTTAGGTATTGCGAGATATTTCGAAGTAATTTCTACAGGGTGAGTCAAAATTCACTCCCCAGCGGCCGAATATATATATTCTAGAATAAAAAACAAAAAAATGTAGAATACTAAAATCTCGAAAGCGGAGCCGTTTTCGAATAAATTATTAATTTTAGTTCAATAAATGCGCCATTTTCGACTGACTAATCAAGTTGACAAAAATCTTGTTGACACGGATTTACTTGGCAGTAAGCTTTAGGAGCTTGTAACGGTAACGCCCGTGCTGCTGAGCGTTTGTACAGGGAACAATTTCCGAATCGCCATCATCCCGGTCACAAAAGAATCCAAAATGTAGAAATGGCAACAGAAAGAACGGTTACTGCAATGTTTTATTTACTGATGAAGCTCATTTCAACCAACAAGGAGTTTTCAATCACCACAACTTTCATTATTGGCATTATGAGAATCCTCATGAAAAACGTTAGCGGAATCAGCAAAGACGTTGATCTGTAAATGTTTGGATAGGTATTTATGGGAAAAGGATCATAGGTCCATATTTTTTGCCAAGAACACTGAATGCTGTACAGTAATTTTTGCGAGAACATTTGCCAGGTTTGTTAGAAGATATTCCTCTACAACAACGTGCAACTATGTGGTTTCAGCATGATGATGCGTCCGCAGATGCCACATTACAAGTACGACATATTTTGAACCGCCGTTTTCCTAATAAATGGATTGGACATGATGGACCAACACCATGGTCACCCTGATCTCCTGACTTGACTCCGATATACTTTTGGTAATGGGGATACATAAACTAAAAGGTTTATTTTACTGCGCCTGTTGGCGAGGATGATGTTATTGGCAGGATTCATGAAGCAATAGCGGAAATAAATTAAGCTAATTTCCGTTCTGTTGTCAAGAGTTTCTACCACATATGGCAGAAGTGTATTAACAAAAATGGTAATGTTTTTAAAGGTTAACCAAAGTCAGAAGGATCTTCGTTTTTGCTATTTCTTATTTTGTATGGATTTAAATGGATTTTAATGGTGTTAATATTAAACAAAAAAATTATAAATTTGAATTTTTCTTTACAAAATTTTCCGAAAACGGCTCCGCTTTCGAGATTTTAGTATTCTACATTTTTGTTTTACTTTTTACTTTAGAATATATATCCGGCCGCTGGGGAGTGAATTTTGACTAACCCTGTATATTTTCAAGGAAATACATTCGAGGTAACTTAAAGTTTTTAATATATTTCAAAGTAGTTCCAGATTTTTCTTAATATTTCGAACATCTTATAGGTATTTTGATGTATTTCCTGTTTTTAAATTAGCTATCTTACGTTGGACTCCGTATTTATTGTTATAAATAGATATATAACAATACATGTGAATAACTACGATATGATATTTGAATAAAAACTGATCGAAGTTATTTGATATGGGTTGATGTTGATATGAAAAATCATACGTAATTGAAATAAAATAATACTACTAAAATAGCAGTAATAGGTCAATTTAAGGACATCTGATTCATGATGCATTGGTTTACTATGTATTATGTATAATGAATGGAGAATTCATAATAAATTCATGAAATCACCTAATTTCGATGTAAGTTCATTGAAAATGTGCAACTGAGTTCACATTAAATATTTTGTTGTTGTTGTTTTTCTAATGAAGTTTAACTTCGACTAAATCTAGTTTGCGAAAGGTTTGATTGGGTGCAGAAAAAGTGATATGCAAATTTTCAGTTCCTAAATAATTTTGCATAATCCAGTTTGGGACTGTGAACGATTACTTAAATATTCCACTTACGTCCAGTTGTAGCTTTCAGCGTCGCTGTTGAACATGAGATACCTCTGCAGGATTCTGTTGAAGGTATCCTCGCAACAAACGTTCAGCACCACTTCAGTGGGACACAGCATGTTGATGATGCGGATCGGACGGACTCTCTTCGTCAGCAGACCGATCTGGTATCTGTCAGTCACAAAAAAGCATTTTTTTTCACACCAAAACCAAGCCAACAATGATTAGGTTTTTTATTCTATTAATTATAATATTACACCATAATGATATAGACATTGACAGTGGGTATTTAAAAAACTGTTTACTCTCATATCAAACACGGTGTTGTCATAGATAATGTGCCTTACCATGTCATAGATAATGCGCCTTACCATAGTCGAGAAAAGAACAGATCATGGAATGGTTGAATATAATGTTAAAATAACAATTATTAGCAATTTGCACAAAAATGGAATGACAAAAACATGAGAAATACTTTAGTATAAATAAAAAAGTACATACCCACCCATCAGATATTTGGATATATCAAGGTAAGTGTAATTATAATTCGGTTTTTACTAAAATCGGCAAAGAATGAGTATTTTGGACCTGGACTGTAGCAGCATTGAAACGAGCAACTTTGCATCAATTTTTTAGATTTGAATGAGACTGATTTACCTTGTGGTCGATATTCTCCCTCATTCCCCTACATAAATCGTATTCAAAAACAATTATTATTATTTATTCATAGTTTGATACAATCACCTCGTGGAAAGAAACTTATATTGTTGCTCTGGGTAGTTTAAAACATGGATATACTCACTTCTCGTCCAACCACCAGGGTAGTCTCTCCAGAGGTTTCCAAGAAGTTGCGGGCACCTCCACCGACACGTCCGGAATAGGTCCATGGGGGCAGTAAGGCACTCGACATCCTGTCACAGGGTGTATGTAGTGCTGGATATCCCCCGTTTTCTCGTCAAACCAGTGGCTGATGTCCTTTCCCGCCATGGCTATCAGAGGTTTCACACAGCTCTCTCCTTGGTGTTGTTTGAGGAGGGGAGTTATGTTGAAGACCTTCCCCAAGAGGGACACCCAGCAGTCCTCGGGCGAGTTGTGGACAACCACTTCGAAGGGGGCATAGTAGTGGTGGTGATGATGGTGGTGGTGGTGGTGTTGGTGGTGTTGTCCTGGCGATGACATGTTGTAAAATAGTAAAGTTTAACGAAGATATATTTATGTATAATCTATAAATTGTCGAATTGACAACTGATTGACATTCTCCAAAATAAATGAATTGTCATTGACATCGACATGAACAATTCTTTGGTAAAATTGAACGAGTTTTTTAATTCATACGCTGCTATAAAAAAACTTTTTTAAATCATGTACCTACCTACCATCCGGTTCGATTATCGATGGAAATGATGAAAAGAAAATTGTACGTGTTTTGAGGTTTATAATATGGTTTGCAACCATTTGTTAGTGATCTTCTTGTTAAAATCTGACATTAAAATTAATCGAAACTTGTTTTAGATAAAATAAACTATAGATGCAGCATACAATAGTTCAAAAAGTGAAAAAGAAATTTTATTATTTCGAGCTGCGATAAAAACATAAAGATAAAATTAAAATAAGAACCTATAAAACAAATTTACCTACGACCACTACTGTAAATACTTAAAAACACACTGTCTGCGATCGATGTAAGATTCCTATTACGCACGGTAAAAAAATCGCACAGTTTTCCTAGCAACTGCCTAGCAACGGCCAATACAATACTGTTTGTATTGACCGTTGCTAGGCGGTTGCTAGGAAAACTGTACGATTTTTTTACCAAGCTGTGCGATTTTTTTACCGTACGACGTAATAGGAATCTTGCATTGATCGCAGACGGTGTGTTTTTAAGTATTTAAAGTAGTGGTCGTAGGTAAAGTATAGTACGTAATACGTGGTGTAATGCAATTACGCACTCATAGAATTACGCACTCNAAAAAAAATTTGTGGATTTGATAAAAGAAAAATAAATATAGATTAATAAATGATTATATTATCATGTAGTCGAATTCATGTAGGTATAATGTATGTAAAAGAATCATAAGAATTTTTTTATGATGATTTTTTTTCCCGAAAACATTGCGTTTTACGAAAAAAAGTATAAAGGGACAAAAAAGTTTCTAAATTATTTAATGGCTTTCTAACGGACTAATAATTTTTAAGAAATTTAAATATTCGACCAATTTTTTTTTGCTCCAAAGACCTCTTGTCTCTTGCCACGAAAAATTGTCTCGCCAAAAAACTTAGCACCATCAGATTCCACATGTCATAAAACCCCTGTGTACCAAATTTAGTGATTCTCGTGCAACAGGGTTCTGAGATATAAAACATGGATTATTCTTAGGGGCGGATTTCAAGGGGTTGCCACTTGGTCCCCTAATTTTGTCTTAAGAATATGTGACCAAATTTTGTTGCATTAATTTCGGGACACACTGTACAACTTTCAAGGTGGCAGGTTGTGGCAGATAGATTATAATATTTCCTAAGAGTAGAGGGGTACAGTTAAGATATATTTTACAATGCAGATTAAACTTTTTTCTTAAAAATTGGGTGTTTGCCACCTTTTTCGATATTACCATTAAGTAAAGTAACGTGGCAAAAAATTTTACCTGTATTTTTTTTAGCATCAAATCATTGGTAATCAAAAAAAAATAATAAAACGAATTTTCCCAATTTTTCAACAGTATTAGAGTGAAGATCTGTCATGGTTAGGTTTTTTATTTTATGAAGGACTCAAAAATTCATTTCATTGGTATTTTTAATGTTTCCTTTTTTTAAATTTTGTATTGTCACTTTTTGTTTCAGCTAGACATTGTCAATGCCCTGAGCAAACGGTTGGTTGACCACCCATTATCTTTCGCGAGGAAGCTCTAGGAAGATAATATCTAGAATAAGTCGCGTGCCCCGTGATAATAGAAATGCAAATCGCTTATCGTCACGGCCGTCTCGAAGACGCAGCTTGCCGAGCGTGAATCCTGGGACTACCACCTTCCGTTCGAGGATTCTTACTGCCTTCTTTTCCTTTTTAATCAGGTAATGAGGATTTTTTTGTAATAAAAAAAACATTTGATGAACATCACTTTATGTAATTACATTTTAAGAACCATTTTCATTGAAAGTAGCAATAATTATACAGAAAATATTTTAAAATGATTTTTGTTATTGTTATTGAATCAACATATATATTGTTGCACCTCTATACTCTTGTATATCTTTTAGAATTGACTGCTATAGAGCCTTTATAAATGATTGCAAGCCACGTGACCATTAAATTTGTTTAGAACAGTAATTTTATTTCCTTCATGTTGACAATAAAATTTCGGTAAAATTAAAACAATAAGATCATTATTAAATTAAAATACCTACAAGTAACATTTGAATAAATTAGATATTACCTAAATGTAACTCCATGTGTATGACTGTTGTTTTACAAAGTAAAACAATAAAAAATTATTTATTCCAATTCCTACCTCCATCTATACACGAGATACATATTTAACAATTTTCTGGTATATTAAATAATTTTTAGTATAACAAGCACTTATAGCTTACCTATCTTAAATTTCTAAATCTGTTTCACATTGCCAAAAAAAAAAAGAAAATCATAAAATGGCAACTGTAAGTTGTCTATGGAGTTTCAAATATAGTCCACCAGATTTGCAAACCATTGTATTCACGGTTGACTATATATGAGCAAAATTTATTAAATCTGTCGAATGTTTCGGAAAGGATGTGCCATGTCCATATCATATCAAGGGCGTCGCCAAGGTGGGGCAGGAGGGGACAGCTGCCCCTCCCCTAGAAATTCGATTTCTTATACTAGAAAATATTAGATTGGAAATTATTAAAATATTTTATTTACTTAAACTTTAATTTTGAAAATTAATACACTATTTTCTTAAAAAAGAAATGTAATAAATTATTATAAATATTTGTTGAAATTGTCTCAATGGCCTAGCAATGATGAAAGAAACCTTATTTTTACCAACCATGAAGATTTTATTAATAAAGTGGTTGACAAATTTTCAAAAAATCCGAAAAAATTATGTTTTACGTAATTTTCCTTGAATTTCTTTTTTTTGTTTTTCTTGTATTAAAAAGGTTTTATTAAAAACATCTAAAAAAAATAATTCACTGTATCTATGTCTACCTACAATCTATATTTCTCTCATCCTCCCTCTTATCTTGCCCCCCTCCCCTCCTAGCCCATTGGCTGGCGACGCCCCTGCCTATATTGTTGCACCTTGAAAATGCCACGTGTATTTTATAAAATTGTTAAGTAGAGTTAAAAAACTGTTTCCTGGCCTTTTTTATTTAAGAATTACAGCAATTATTTTTAATTTTATCATGAACTGCCACAAAATGCGGTTTGATGTCGTTTATTGAATTATGTACTTTAATGCGTTTTGCTGAATATATGCACATGTTGCATTTTAAAGGCGCTATGACTGCTTTTCAGCTTTCTGAACACAAAGGCATGGTACTTTTTTCTCCAAGTGCTTCTGTTGCGAATAAAAATTTAAATTTTTGAAAGCCAGAGAAGCTAGAGAGGAACTGGCTTCGCCAGGGTCGCTATAACCTTGGGGAATTTTCTCAGATTTTTTTGAGTCCTAGAATTTTTTGGAAAAATCGATATACTAGTCCATGAAAATTCCTGAAAATTGTTCAAAAATTAAAACTCGGTTTAGAGACGGTTTCGTATGTATTTTGGCATGCTGAACACAATGGAATGGTCAGTTTTAGTCTCGGCGTATCTGTTTTGAAAAAAAATAAAACATTTCGAAAATCAGGAGAGGTAGAAAGAAACGGACTTCAGCTTTAGCATTTCCAGGGTTGTTATAGTCTTGGGGAATTTTCTCAGATTTTTTTGAGTCCTAGAAAATTCCTGAAAATTGTTCAAAAATTAAAACTCGGTTTAGAGACGGTTTCGTATGTATTTTGGCATGCTGAACACAATGGAATGGTGTTTTAGTCTCGGTGTATCTGTTTTGAAAACAATAAAAAGTTTTGAAAATCGGGAGAGCTGGAGAAGAACTGACTTCAGTTTTAGACTTGCCAGGGTTGTTATAGCCTTGAGGAATTTTCTCAATTTTTTTGAGTCCTAGAATTTTTTAGAAAAATCGATGAAAATGTCCATGAAAATTCCTGAAAATTGTTCAAAAATTAAAACTCGGTTTAGAGACGGTTTCGTATGTATTTTGGCATACTGAACACAATGGAATGGTCAGTTTTAGTCTCGGCGTATCTGTTTTGAAAAAAAATAAAACATTTCGAAAATCAGGAGAGGTAGAAAGAAACGGACTTCAGCTTTAGCATTTCCAGGGTTGTTATAGTCTTGGGGAATTTTCTCAGATTTTTTTGAGTCCTAGAAAATTCCTGAAAATTGTTCAAAAATTAAAACTCGGTTTAGAGACTGTTTCGTATGTATTTTGGCATGCTGAACACAATGGAATGATGTTTTAGTCTCGGTGTATCTGTTTTGAAAACAATAAAAAGTTTCGAAAATCGGGAGAGCTGGAGAAGAACTGACTTCAGCTTTAGCATTGTCGGGGTTGTTATAGTCTTGGGGAATTTTCTTAGATATTTTTGAGTCTTAGAATTTTTTAGAAAAATCGATGAAAATGTCCATGAAAATTACTGAAAATTGTTCGAAAATTAAAACTCGGTTTAGAGACGGTTTCGTATGTATTTTGGCATACTGAAAACAATGTAATGGTCAGTTTTAGTCTCGGTGTATCTGTTTCGAAAAAAAAAAAAATTTCGGAAATCGGGAGAGCTAGAGAAGAACGGACTTCAGCTTTAGCATTGTCGGGGTTGTTATAGTCTTGGGGAATTTTCTTAGATATTTTTGAGTCTTAGAATTTTTTAGAAAAATCGATGAAAATGTCCATGAAAATTGTCCGAATATTAAAACTCGGATTTGGGGGTGATATACAGGGTGTCTCATAATTAGCTGCCAACCCTGAACAGGCCGATTCTATGATCAAAACTAAGTAAAAAAGTTCATATGAACATGGGTCCGGAAATGCTTCCTAAGGGCACAGGGACCCATTGAAGAGGGAGGAATGGAAATCATTTTTTTGCAATATCTCTCAATCGCGTTGTGATAAATGAATGAAATTTGGTATACACAGCTAAATTTTGATGAGCAATTTGATGGACTAATCCATTTATTTCCACAAGGTCCATTGGGGTGGGTACGGGGGGGCCCTTGGTACTTTGCGTGTGTAACTTTTTCATCTTTGACTTTTTAACAAATTGGACAGCAAATTCCGTTTTCCCGAACTGTTTTACGTTAAAAAGGTACTCTTGTTTCAAATCGTTATCTTTAACGGTTTCTGAGAAAATCGCTCTTGAATTAATCCCACTTTGGTCAATTTCATAGTAATTTAAACAAAAAAAAATATTTTGTTTCAATTTAATCTAGTTTTAATAAAAAAATAATAATAAAAAATTAAATTAAATAAAAATTAATCCTTTAAATGGAAAAGAGAGGAAAGGAAAATTATTATTATTATTTTTTGTTTAAATTACTATGAAATTGACCAAAGTGGGATTAATTCAAGAGCGATTTTCTCAGAAACCGTTAAAGATAACGATTTGAAACAAGAGTACCTTTTTAACGTAAAACAGTTCGGGAAAACGGAATTTGCTGTCCAATTTGTTAAAAAGTCAAAGATGAAAAAGTTACACACGCAAAGTACCAAGGGCCCCCCCGTACCCACCCCAATGGACCTTGTGGAAATAAATGGATTAGTCCATCAAATTGCTCATCAAAATTTAGCTGTGTATACCAAATTTCATTCATTTATCACAACGCGATTGAGAGATATTGCAAAAAAATGATTTCCATTCCTCCCTCTTCAATGGGTCCCTGTGCCCTTAGGAAGCATTTCCGGACCCATGTTCATATGAACTTTTTTACTTAGTTTTGATCATAGAATCGGCGTGTTCAGGGTTGGCAGCTAATTTTAAGACACCCTTTATGTATTTTAGCATGCTGAACACGCTAGAATGGCTAGTTTTTGTCTCAGTGTATCTGTTTTGGAAAAAATGAATAATTTCGAAAACCGGAAGAGCTAGAGGATCCGACTTCAGCTTCAGCATTGCCGAGGTCGTTATAGTCTAGGCCAAGTGTGGCAAGTGGAGTCCGGATATTTTTGAAAATATTTAACGAGGTCCAGAAAAAAGCTCACATTCCTTATTAATTTTTTATTTTAATTTGCCAGCACAAAATAATATGAAATACGATAGGCATATTTGTATTAAAAAATCAATGGGGAAAATTACATTTGCGGTCTTGAGTCAGTTTCTTTTTAATAACCTACTATCCATTAAAAAATGATCAAACGTATTCTTATTTATAGAAAAATATATATTTTTAAATAATTTGAGTAATTATACATAAAAATTGTTGGCGGTCCAGTATTTTACCTTCCGCGGTCCGGATCTGGACCGTCGTCTGCCAGTTGCGGACGGCTGGTCTAGGCGATGTTTCTCAGATTTTTTGGAGTCCTAGAATTTTTGAGAAAAATTGATGAACTACATGAAAATTGTCCGAAAATTAAAACTCGGATTTAGAAGTGGTATCGTACGTATTTCGGCTAAAACACGCTGGAATGGTTAGTTTTTGTCCCAGTGTATCTGTTGTGGAAAAAAATGGAAAATCTCAAAAACTGGAAGAGCGAGAGAGGAACTGACTTCAGCTTTAGTATTGCCAGGGTCGTTACAGTCTGGAGGAATTTTCTCAGATTTAATACTTATCAAGAAAAATCGATTTCCAAGCTATTTCAGAATGCTGGGATTCAATTTTTCAGTGGCACCTCAAATTTTTTATATAATTTTTAGAGATGTCTATTCGATTGATAATTTCCAAATACGTACAGGCAACTATGACCTAACCACGATTTGGTTGCTCGTACACAAATTCTTGAAAACTTACCTTTTGCCTTTTTTACTATTTCGTTTTATTTAAAATCGCCCTGCATTAGTATTTCATTACAATAATCACTATTGGTAACCTAACAGTTAACAGTGACGGAGAGGAAAGGTTGAAATAAAAAACGATTGGTCCTTACGAAACTTTTTTTATTATTTTGTGCTGAAAAGTAGTATAATTCACAAATAATAAATAATATATAGCAAACTAAAAGGACAAACACGTTTATAAAATTTCAACATAAAACAAATCTTAAGTAAAAAAAATAAAAGTTAGAGCAACTACGGATATAATGATAATAATGATAGAGGGTTAAGAATACATCCTTATTTTTCCAATTTGCCTCGTTCGATAAAATAAGTTAAAAAACATTTAAAAAAAATTAAAATTGGATCAAAGACAACGGACCGGCTCAAAGGAACCCTCTTCCCGATCGTCTCCCAAAAAATTTCGCGCGTCGCGTCTAAAAGGCCAATACAACAGTAGTTTTAGCACCCGATTATAAAATTTATGAATATAAACTTTAAATATATAAATATATACAGAAGAGTGCATAGCAATCACATCTCAGCACACCTAAGCAGTAAAAGCTAAACTTAGGGTATACATACAAAAATTTTTTTTGATCGACAGCTACATCGTCAATCCAAGTATTTACCGTATATAAATTAACCTTAAATATATTTTAATACAGCATAAGTCTTTCTTATATCCACACCACTTAGATATACTCGTTACTAAATATTACCACAGCTCTATACACACATAGTAGTAGTTAAGGGGCATAAAGATATAAAAATTTTTTTTAAATATAACAGTTATTTCGTAATATAATGCTAAATAATATAATCATGATAGGTCGTTAGTGGGTGCTTACTCTCCTTCAGTCTGCGGTGTTGGTCTGGATGAGCGCGCTCTCCATTATCAGCTTGTTGTCCATCGGGGAATTGTCCTTGAGCAGCTGCGGTTCGCTGCCCTCGATCGTGTTGTTCACGACTGTGGCGACGGTGATCTCCTCGGTCACGAGGGTGGCCACGCCGTTCTGCTTCGGCTTTTCCACTTTTGTGGTCCTTGTCTTGCTCGTAACGTTCCTTACTAGCTCGGTGGGTTTCTTGGCTGTGGTCGATTTCATAGTGGTCGTGGTCGTTTTCGATGTTCGTGTGGCTGAAACCTGCAACACGGGACAAGTTAAGATTCGCTTCACCTTTTCCTCTCAAGAAAATATTATATAACCTAAACTAAAACCACAACCTAAGACAGCAAATTCTACGGACGATTTCATATTGATTTGACATAAATGACATTGTATTTTTTTAATTGTTCAGATCGCCGTTTATTTATTATTTATTTATTAAACAAGCATAGGCGCCACATTTGGGAGGGATAACTGATATTTTTAAGAGGGTTCTATAGCAAATAGGCAACCAGCAATACATTTCTCTAGATTTTATTATACAGTTTGCCTAAATATGAATTAATGCACAAATAACAGACTTTCCTCCATTCTAACGCAGATTTTCTATAAAATGGACTTAGTTCGAATCTCAAATTACTTTTTGTTGTAAAGAAATTTGTAATTTGCCACTGTTAAACAAGCGGCATCGTAAATTCTAAATTTCTTTACACTAAAAAGTAATTTGAGTATCAAATCAACGTCCCACGTTTTTCTAGGTAAATTTTTGTTTTCCCGGGGCTCCTTGATGAAAACGGCAAATTTTCGCTGACGAGTGACAAAACCCGACAGGAACGCTCACCGACGGACGTTTTGAGGGTCGATTTAAAATACTAAAGGCTTTTTTCCGAGGACCAATCAAGGGCTCACTCAGCTTTTACGCGCGAGTTTCGTCCTTTCTTTGTAGCTTAGGCTATTTTTGTAGTGTGTTTTCAACGCCGAAATTTGCTTTTAAAAAAGGTTCTCTCTCGCGGAACTCCAATATTTTTTTAAAGCCCGGATTGTTTCGTCCAAAACGCAATTTTCGCGAAGTCTTTATGGATTCTGCCGGCACCCGCGCTTTGTTCCGAGGAAGCCGGAACTTTTCTCTTTGCGTAAGGGCTACTCCCGCGACCCAACGATGTCCCCTTTCCGCTACCGGGACGCTTTTCCTGTGTCGCGTCGCATTGTTCTCTCTCATCTATATCGCCCTCAATTTTTCTTAGGTCAAATGTAACAAAATTTAAGACGAGATTAAGAATATTTTGACACAAACTGTCACTGCGGTAGAAACGTCAGAATTGTCAATATTTTCCGATTCTGCCGTTCCCCGCGGCTCCAGTACGGCAATGAGCAAATATTTTAATGTTTTATACCATTCCGAATCCTTTGCGGACGATTTTATGACAGAAAAATGCAATTTTTAACATTACGAAAATGTTTGTTTACTTCGGCTATGAACAGGACTTCAAACACCAATACAGCCAAAGTCTGTATAGAGACAATGATGACTTAGAGGTAAAAGTGTCGCGTTGCAACCTGGAGGTCGACGGTTCGAATCTCTGAGAATTTTTTTTTTACTTATTGCCGTATTTTACTTTCATTATGGAGTTTTCTTTTTAAATCTTTCCATAAGAAAAATATATAACTTTTCAAATAAATTTTTATACAAAGGATGATGTCCAAAAATATTGCGTAAAACTTCAAACGGTCCAGAGATAATTATGAAGTTACGATGTTGATGACTTTTATATAGAGGGTGTTTAAAAACTAAAGTACAGGGTATTTCAAAAAATTTTATATTTACTAATCGGAGAGGAAAGCACCGCACAGCGCGGCCCAAGGGCCGAAAGCCAGAGAGAAAGGTCAGCGGAGTTTGCCAACCATTCTAGTATGAATTAATGTACAAATAACAGACTTTCCTCCATTCTAACGCAGATTTTCTATAAAATGGAGTTAGTTTGGAAGTCAAATTGCTTTTTGTTGTAAAGAAATTTGTAATTTGCCGATTCTGAATAAGCAGGATCTTAAATTACAAATTTCTTTACGATAAAAAGTAATTTGAGTTTCAAACCAAGTCCATTTTATAAAAAGTCTGCGTTACAATGGGGGAAAGTCTGTTATTTGTGCATTATTTCATAGTTAGACAAACTGTATAATAAAATCTATAAAAATGTACTGCTGGTTGCCTATTTGCTTCTATATTTTTTTCTTTGAATTTTTGGTAATTTTTAAATCAAAATCAAAAACTTCAGAGATTGAAGAGGCATGTGGTGTACAATATGCGAGAAAAATCTTTTTTGAAATGTTTGTTTTTTTGCACGATAGTTACAAAATTTTGGAAAACAAATAACAACAACCACTAACTGGACTTTTCTGTTTTTAGTTTTGTGTCGTCTCCAGTGTAAGCTTGGTGGCCTAACGCTTGCGATGACGTGGAACCGGGCATTCTTTATAAGACAGTGTGTGTAAAAATATACCCAAAAGTTTAAGAAGCTCAGTTTCTTTCCCTTTCGAAAAATTTTGCAATAGTTACAATTTTTTCAAGATTCCCTTTATAATTAATCATTAAAATTACTTTCATTGGTCCCTCACCTTGCTTTCAACCTTGCGGAGTGTAGTAGTTGTGCTCCTTGCTGTGGCAGAGGCAGTCCTGGTGGTGCTGGTCACAGTCCTGGAAGCAGTCAGTTTGTTGGCACTCTCTTTGTTCTGTTTCTCGGTATCAGCGGCCTTGGTGACAGTCTTGGTCAGTGGTACCCTCTGTTTGAGCACCGTTGTAGTGGTTGGGGGCCTCGGCTTGGGAGCCGTGGCCGTCTTCGGGGACGTCTTAGCAGGGGGAGTCTGAAAACAAAACGTTCATTAAGCAACACTGAATATTGATATTGATTCTTTTATTTATTTATTATTTACCAATTGGGCTTATTTTTGGTTTAAGGTGTAAAGTCACTCTAGAATTTTCAAAATTTTGATTTTTGGATTAATGGGTTAAACAATGCTTTATTTATTACGTGAATTCTTATGAGAAGAATAAAGGAAAAAGTTTTAGATGGAGAAAAAAGTCAGGAACACAAGTTTTTTCAAGGTGGAACTCAACCATTCGCGGCGCACTGCAGGAACTTGTGAGTACGCGCCTGACAGTTAGCTAGTTAGCTATTACAGAAGTCAGACTGAGTGCCAGATAAAGCTGAAAAGAAGAGGATGATCGCTGGCGGTAGGTATACATATAACGAATTTCTTATGCTGAATGACAATAAAATCTTTAAAAGCATTTTTCGAGAAAACACTTTTCAATCGGCAGGAAACAACTCAAAAAGTGTTCAACTAATTTTTTTTTGGAAATTTTGTAAAGGGGTGTTTCAATTGAATAATTTTCACTGTTATTAACAGTTTAATGAATAATTTTTTGAATGTTCACTAAATCAACAATTATTAATATTTTTTATTTTCTACAAGACATTTCCTAATCTTTTGGTATGTAATATCAGAAAATTTTTGTTTTTTTGTTTCAAGACCATTCCTTAAGGGGGGAAGCTACATTAGGCTAAAAAAAAAATTGATTTTTTTATTGCATAAACTGCTAGTATAACTATTCAAGAATAAGCTGAAAAAATTTCATAAAAAAATACCATTCATTATGATTTTATGAGCCTAAAACCAAACGCCCATCGGATCAACGCTCGGACGCATAGCAGGTAGGGCAGAGCGCTTGTTCAGGTAGTCTAGTCATTTATTAAGCAAGAAAAGAGCAGATGTAAAGTAAATGGCTCAGAATGATGCCTATGAGGAATAAGAAGGGCTATTGATGACCATTATATGGTGCTGGAATTGCTGATTGATCGGAAATCTTCAAATGTGTTTTACTCGAAATGGCATTTTTTGATTCATGGGAACTCTAGCTCAAAAAGTTATGAACCGAAGTGTAATGAAAATACGAAAAACGGGAAGGACGATTTTTATTTAAAATAAGTGAAAAAAAAATGGTGAAAATCGAAACATTTTTTATACTAATCAAAACTTCAGTTTTCACAATTTTTACCTGCAATGAGGTTCATATTCTTAGAAAACATATTAATAATGGAGGAAAACAACCAATTTAATTTCAGAACAAAATCACCTCAAAACACCTGAAAATCAACCTTCTAATGTGGTTTCCCCCCTTAATAAGAAACCTTTCCGGCAAAACAGCTTTCGAAAAAAAAAGTGTCATTACTTGCCATCACCTACAAACAAACCATTTGAAAAAATTCACAATACTACCTGGAAAATTCCCAAAAATAACCTTTTTTTCAAAACTCTAGAGTGGCATTACGCCTTAAGATATTTTTTGGTGTTATTTAACAAAATTAATATTTTTTGCATAATTTATTAAATATTAACTAATATTGTACGAATAGTCATATGTGCCTAATTAAGTACAAATAATTTATGTTTTAAATGTTCATGGCAAAAAAAATACTAATCATTTCAAATTTTCAATAAAAAGTATTGACTATTTTTCTAAAGCACTGTGTTTAGTTTGCGAAGCTGAGTTTCAGTGAACACCGATATTAACCTAATTTAGGTGAACTACATAATATCAATCTAACTGATGTGATATGACAATAAAGCAAGCTCTAAGCAAGCAAAAAACAGGGTTAATTTTAATTTGGCAAAACGAGAATGGCCAAATATGTCGTCACTTCATTATATCTCATTTATTTTAGTTTATTGGTTAATGAGAAGGTGTTTGTTATAACACGGTAGGTAACTGCGTGGTTTTTGTGCACAGTATTAGCTTTTCCATACTGCTTGTGTCTTCATTGTAGAATGTCTGTGATATTATGAAACATATATACAGGGTTCCCATAAGCACATGATGAAGAAGGTACTGCGACATTCTTTGGTGCAAAAGAAGACGATCTGACCTAACTTCCATTAAGAAAAAATGTCTGGCTCCTCTGCTATCGACTGTCAAAGTTCTTGATTAGAAAACGCTATTCGAAACGAATGTGTGGGACTGCTGACCAACGTCAAAAGATTGACAATTCATTTATTATAAAATGACATCATCGCTTACTACGATAATAGTTATTGTAGCGAGTAGTTGTTGTACTTGAGTAATAGTGATAATGATTTTCTAAAATTGAAGATATTTTTTGCATAAATACTATTAACGCTACAAAATTTTACCAAGAGCACAAAAATCTAGAAAAAGCAGTGCTCGCATCAATAAAAAAAGATGAATTGATTTCAGCGACCAAATGAAAAGTTTTGGTAATTCTTGTACCCAGACACTCAAGAATTTACCACTTGCCCAAGGCCGATGGACACGGTTGCTTCATCAAAACATGAGTCTTATGGGGCCTGTAGACTAGGGAGAAAACAAGCGTGAGTTCTGTCAGACACTGCTGTCATTAGTCTAAACAGCGCGGTGAGTTGATATTATTGAATTCGCACAAGAACTCACGCAACATTCTAACTTGCAAGTCTAAATAGGTATAACTGTGTTTGCGCAATTTATTACAATACTTCCAGTTTGTTTCGATATTTGGCGAGTGAACAGTGCGAGTTCAACATGGCGGAGAACAAGAAGGTTTGGACAAATACGGAAATACAAATGTTAATAACTCTGTACGAAGAAAATTCTGTTCTGTGGGATGTGCATTCTGTAGGTTNTAAACTTTAAATATATAAATATATACAGAAGAGTGCATAGCAATCACATCTCAGCACACCTAAGCAGTAAAAGCTAAACTTAGGGTATACATACAAAAATTTTTTTTGATCGACAGCTACATCGTCAATCCAAGTATTTACCGTATATAAATTAACCTTAAATATATTTTAATACAGCATAAGTCTTTCTTATATCCACACCACTTAGATATACTCGTTACTAAATATTACCACAGCTCTATACACACATAGTAGTAGTTAAGGGGCATAAAGATATAAAAATTTTTTTTAAATATAACAGTTATTTCGTAATATAATGCTAAATAATATAATCATGATAGGTCGTTAGTGGGTGCTTACTCTCCTTCAGTCTGCGGTGTTGGTCTGGATGAGCGCGCTCTCCATTATCAGCTTGTTGTCCATCGGGGAATTGTCCTTGAGCAGCTGCGGTTCGCTGCCCTCGATCGTGTTGTTCACGACTGTGGCGACGGTGATCTCCTCGGTCACGAGGGTGGCCACGCCGTTCTGCTTCGGCTTTTCCACTTTTGTGGTCCTTGTCTTGCTCGTAACGTTCCTTACTAGCTCGGTGGGTTTCTTGGCTGTGGTCGATTTCATAGTGGTCGTGGTCGTTTTCGATGTTCGTGTGGCTGAAACCTGCAACACGGGACAAGTTAAGATTCGCTTCACCTTTTCCTCTCAAGAAAATATTATATAACCTAAACTAAAACCACAACCTAAGACAGCAAATTCTACGGACGATTTCATATTGATTTGACATAAATGACATTGTATTTTTTTAATTGTTCAGATCGCTGTTTATTTATTATTTATTTATCAAACAAGCACAGGCGCCACATTTGGGAGGGATAACTGATATTTTTAAGAGGGTTCTATAGCAAATAGGCAACCAGCAATACATTTCTCTAGATTTTATTATACAGTTTGTCTAAATATTAATTAATGCACAAATAACAGACTTTCCTCCATTCTAACGCAGATTTTCTATAAAATGGAGTTAGTTTGAATCTCAAATTACTTTTTGTTGTAAAGAAATTTGTAATTTGCCACTATTGAACAAGCGGCATCATAAATTCCAAATTTCTTTGCACTAAAAAGTAATTTGAGTTTCAAACCAACGTCCCTCCTTTGTCAGTTGGGGGTATTTCGGAGAGCTTTTCCACGTTTTTCTAGGTAAATTTTTGTTTTCCCGGGGCTCCTTGATGAAAACGGCAAATTTTCGCTGACGAGTGACAGAACCCGGAGGGAACGCTTACCGATGGATGTTTTGAGGGTCGATTTAAAATACTATAGGCTTTTTTCCGAGGACACATCAAGGGCTCACTCAGCTTTTACGCGCGAGTTTTGTCCTTTCTTTGTAGCTTAGGCTATTTTTGCAGTGTGTTTTCAATGCCGAAATTTGCTTTTTAAAAAGTTTCTTTCTCGCGGAACCCCAATATTTTTGTAAAGCCCGGATTGTTTCGTCCAAAGTGCAATTTTCGCGAAGTCATATTTTTCTTTATGGATTCTCCCGGCACCCGCGCTTTGTTCTGAGAGGAAGCCAGAATTTTTCTCTTTGTGTACGGGCCACTCCCGCGACCTGACGACGTCCCCTTTCCGCTACCGGGACGCTTTTCCTGTGTCGCGTCGCATCGTTCTCTCTCATCTATATCACCCTCAACTTTTCTTAGGTCAAATGTAACAAAATTTAAGACGAGATTAAGAATATTTTGACACAAACTGTCACCGCGATAGAAACATCAGAATCCTGCCGTTCCCCATGGCTCCAGTAAGGCGATGAGCGAATATTTTAATGTTTTATACCATTCCGAATCCTTCGCGGACGATTTTATGACAGAAAAAATGCAATTTTTAACATTACGAAAATTTTTGTTTATTTCGGCTATGAACAGGACTTCAAATACCAATACAGACAAAGTCTGTATATAGGCAATGAGCAAAGTGTCGCGTTGCAACCCAATGGTCGACGGCTCGAATCTCAGAATTTTTTTTTTACTTATTGCTGTATTTTACTTTCATTATGGATTTTTCTTTTTAAATCTTTCCATAAGAAAAATATATAACTTTTCAAATAGGTTTTTATACACAGGATGTCCAAAAATATTGCATTAAACTTCGAACGGTCCAGAGATAATTATGAAGTTACGATGTTGATGACTTTTATATAGAGGGTGTTTAAAAACTAAAGTACAGGGTGTTTCAAAAAATTTTATATTTACTAATCATAGAGGAAAGCACCACGCAGCGCGGCCCAAGGGCCGAAGGCCAGAGAGAAAGGTCATGTCCGCGTTGGCGGAGTTTGCCGACCATTCTAGTATGAATTAATGCACAAATAACAGACTTTCCTCCATTCTAACACAGATTTTCTATAAAATGGAGTTAGCTTGGAAGTCAAATTGCTTTTTGTTGCAAAGAAATTTGTAATTTGCCGATTCTGAACAAGCGGGATCTTAAATTAAACATTTCTTTACGATAAAAAGTAATTTGAGTTTCAAATCAAGTCCATTTTATAAAAAGTCTGCGTTACAATGGGGGAAAGTCTGTTATTTGTGCATTATTTCATAGTTAGGCAAACTGTGTAATAAAATCTATAAAAATGTACTGCTGGTTGCCTATTTGCTATAGAGCCTACTATATTTTTTATCTTCGAATTTTTGGTATTCTTTAAATCAAAATCAAAAACTTCAGAGATTGAAGAGCTATGTGGCTAGAGTGTACAATATGCGAGAAAAATCTTTTTGAAATGTTTGTTTTTTTTTGCGCGATAGTTACAAAATTTTGGAAAACAAATAACAACCACAAACTAACTGGACTATTCTGTTTTTAGTGAATTTTGTGTCGTCTCCAGTGTAAGTTTGGTGGCCTAACACCTGCGATGACGTGGAACCGGGCATTCGTTAGTTAAAAGACAGTGTGTTCAAATATATCCAAAAGTTTAAGCTCAGTTTCTTTCCCTTTCGAAAAATTTTGCAATAGTTACAATTTTTTCAAGATTCCCTTTATAATTAATCATTAAAATTACTTTCATTGGTCCCTCACCTTGCTTTCAACCTTGCGGAGTGTAGTAGTTGTGCTCCTTGCTGTGGCAGAGGCAGTCCTGGTGGTGCTGGTCACAGTCCTGGAAGCAGTCAGTTTGTTGGCACTCTCTTTGTTCTGTTTCTCGGTATCAGCGGCCTTGGTGACAGTCTTAGTCAGTGGTACCCTCTGTTTGAGCACCGTTGTAGTGGTTGGGGGCCTCGGCTTGGGGGCCGTGGCCGTCTTCGGGGACGTCTTAGCAGGGGGAGTCTGAAAACAAAACGTTCATTAAGTAACACTGAATATTGACATTGATTGTTATTTTATATAATTGGGGCTAATTTTTGGTTTAAGGTGTAAAGCCACTCTAGAATTTTGAAAAATTTGATCTTTGGATTAATGGGTTAAACAATGCTTTATTATGTGAATTCTTATGTGAAGAATAAAGGAAGTTTTGGGTGGGGTAAAAACTCATTCGAGGTGGAACGCAACCATTTGCGACACACTGCAGGAATGCTTAATGTAACTCGTGAGAATGCGCCCGATAGTTAACTATTATAGAAGTAAGATTGAGTGCCAGATAAAGCCGAATAGAAGAGGATGAAGAAAATATCAATATTATA
This sequence comes from Anoplophora glabripennis, assembly GCF_000390285.2. Classification (NCBI taxonomy): domain Eukaryota; kingdom Metazoa; phylum Arthropoda; class Insecta; order Coleoptera; family Cerambycidae; genus Anoplophora; species Anoplophora glabripennis. The sequence continues at coordinate 1,063,921 of NW_019416247.1, forward strand.
TGGTGCAAGCATCACTGACTGAAGGTATTCATATAACGAAACCACTTTTCAATTCGCAGGAAACATAACTCAAAAAGTTTTCAACTAATCGACTTGAAATTTTGTACATAGCCTCACAATAACATAATTCAGAGGGTGTTTCCATTGATGAACAGTTTTCATTTTTATTAATAATTTAATGCAAAATTTTTCGACTTTTTTTAATACTTTTCTTTTGACTGTTTACTAAATCAACAATTATTACTATTTTTTATTTTCCACAAGACGTTCCCTAAGCTTTTGATATATAATATCAGAAAATTTTTGTTTACTTGTTTCAAGACCATTTCTTAAGGAGGGAAACTACATTAGAAGGTTAAAAAAATTGGATTTTTTTATTGCATAACTATTCAAAAATATGCTGAAAAAATTTCATAAAAAAATTCCTATTCGTCCGATTTTGAGCCCAAAACCGAAAGCCCATTGCATCAGCGCTCGGACTCATAGCAGGTAAGGCGTAGCGCTTGTTCAGGTAGTCTAGTCACTTACTAAGCAAGAAAAGATCAGATGTAAGGTCAGACAGCTCAGAATGATGCCTATGAGGAAGAAGAATGACTGTTATATGGTGCTGGAATTGCTGATTGATCGGAAATCTTCAAAGGAGTTTTTCTCGAAATGGCATTTTTTTGATTCACGGGAACTCTAGCTCAAAAAGTTGTGAACCGATCCATTATGAAAATAATTAAGTGTGATCAAATTACAATGAACAGGAAGCAACAGTTGGGATATTATAATTTTAAGGACGTTTCTTATTCAAAATAAGTGAAAAAAAATGGTGAAAATTTAAACATTTTTTATACAATTCAAAACTTCAGTTTTCACATTTTTTACCTGCAATGAGGTTCATATTCTTAGAAAACATATTAATAATTGAGGAAAACAACCAATTTAACTTCAGAACAAAATTGCGACCTCCACATTTCGCGTTAACATGAAAATTTGTGAATGTAGTTGAAAATATTGATAAAACAATGAATAATGTCAAAGTTTCAGAGTAACTTCTGAAGAAAATGTCTCTCGAAACATCAAGAGTTGTAAATCGACGATGTGGCAACCAGCCCGGAAATCATTCAACCATTAATGACAGCCACGGAAACCTACAGACAAAACTAAATCAAGTTATATCAAATTCTATCAGACACCTGAAAATCATCCTTTTGATGTGGTTCCCCCCCCCCCCCTAATAAGAAACCTTTCCGGCTATACAGCTTTCGGAAAAAGAAGTGTCATTACTTGCCATCACCTACAAACGAACCATTTGAAAATATTCACAATACTACCTGGAAACATGTACAATAAAGCCTTTTTGTTCCCAACGATCGATTTTTCCTTGAAAATTTCCAAATATTACCTTTTTTTTCAAAACTTTAGAGTGGCGTTACGCCTAAAGATATATTTTTGGTGTTATTTAACAAAATTTATATTTTTTGCATAATTTATTAAATATTATCTAATATTGTGCGAATAGTCATATTCATTTAGCCATTTTATGTTTTAAATGTTCATGATAAAAAATACTTACTAATCATTTCAAATTTTCAATAAAAAGTATTTACTATTTTTCTAAAGCACTGTGTTTAGATTGTGAATCTGAGTGTCAGTGAATTCCGACATTAACCTAATTTAGATGAACTACATAATATCAATCCAACTGATGTGATATGACGATAAAGCTCTAAGCGAGCAAAAAACAAACAGGTAATTTGAATTTGGCAAAACGAGAATGAGCAAATATGTCGCCACTTCATTATATCATGTTTAATTTCTGCGCAAAATATTAGTTTTTTTATATTGTGTGTTTGTGTCTTCGTACAATTTATGTGATATGAAAAAAGTATATACGAATCAAAAAAACAAAAAAATATTTGACAGTGATGCATGCAATGTAACTTCCAAATGGGTATGCGCTGGTGGATAGCAAGCATGGTTGTTTGAGATAGTAATCAGTGGCATGGTATGTAGTTTCACCACGGAATTTTAGAAAAAAAAATTTATGATGTGAAAGTTAAAAGATATTTTTACATTTTATCGGTCTCCCTGCGAATGTTATATCCGACTTTCACTTTATAAATGTTATAACTTAAATTGACAGTTTTATATGAGATTTATGAACGTTTGACTTATTTTTCTTTTCCTACCTTTGTTGCAGAAAGAGTCTTTGCTGCGGTGCTGGTAGTAGTGGCGGTTCTGTGTGACAAAGTCGTAGGCCTGGGCTTGGGTGGAGCAGCACTGGTTGCGCCTGTGGTAGTCGTAGTCCTTGTTGTGGTCGTTGTCTTCGTCGCCGATGTAGGCCTTGCCGTTGTGGGCTTTGGTGGTGCAGGCTTAGTGAGACTGGATCTGGTGGTGCCAGTGGACGTCCTAGGCTTTGCGGCGGTGGTCGTTGTTTCTGAAGTGACCTTCCTAGAGGTTAGCGAGGACCTACCGGTGGGTTTTACGTCTCCGTTGGTTAGAGGTTTCTTTTCCGTGGATTTGGGGGCTGCTGTGGTGGACGGTTTAGGCCTTGGGGAAAGCCTTGTGGCCGAGGGTTTGGGAGTGGCAGTTGGTGATTTTGCAGCACTGGAAATAAACGGTGATTATTTAGTAATTAGATAATAAAACTTTTTGAAATATTCAAGAGAAAAAAATTAAAAGATTAAAATTTTAACATCCTGTATCTCAAAATCGAAGAATTTTTTACCCAAATTCATATCAACTTTTTATTTTCAATGTTGAATTGCATTTTTACTTTGACCATAACAACGCTTTATTAAGAGGCCTTTAAATAAAAGGTTAACAAAATCTACAAAATGTTTTATTTCTTTCCTCGAAAACGGTGCATTCAGAATTGATGGCGGATTTCTAAAAAAATATAAAAACGGGAAAAAGTCAGTCACACACCAAGTTTTTTATCAAAAAATTTTGTGGCATTCCCGCACGATATCACTGGCACTGGTGTAAGTAGAAATATTCGGATCACCCCAAAAAATGCATATTTATCCCTTCAAAGCGTTTTTTCAATCCCGAGTCAATATCTTTAAAAAAAAAAAAAAGAAAAATAAATAAAAAATTAAAATTTAAACACTCTGTATCTCGGAAACGGAGCATATTTTGACCTACATTTATATGAACTCTGTTTCACAAAATAACTTCGGCAACTAACCCCAAAAATATTTTGCAATTACTTACAAACACCCTGTATGTTGATTCATTTTAAAAAGCAAAATATATGTACATTCAAGCTAAAGCATAATTTTTTAACAAAAGTGTGTAATATCTTAAATGGTTACGGTTACTAAATGCCTACTAATATAAAGCAATGCTATGCGCATACTAACAGAGAGCGACCTGCTAATCTGTAATGCAGGACCAGTGTCACACAAATAAAATTCACAAAATGTATACTATAATAATTTTTTGTATGTTTTATAAACATGTGTCATGAATCACGAATAAATTTTCTCCTGAAAGCAAAAATAATCGACCTGACTAATGAAAAAATTACATATTAAGTTTGTTCAAATGTTAAACTTACATTTACACACATTTAAATATTTGTGCAAGACCAATTGTAGTAAACAAACAAAATAAAAATAAATCTCCAAATATGGAAAAACAAAAATACTAACCTTGTTTTTGCAGCGGCAACTCTGGGGGATGCACTCAAATGAGGCGACGTCTTAGGAGCGACAGTTGACGTCTTTGCTGCCGGTTTGGTCGTTGCACTCTTTGAAGTGGTCGTTTTCTTTACTGTAGACGCGGGCTTCTTCTTCTCTTCTTTCTCAGATTTGACAACGGCCGGTACCGCGGCAGCTGCAACTCCCGCAACTGCGGCAACTCCTACAGCAGCAGCGACAGCCTCAGGTACTCCCACTGCTAGAGCGTCTTTCTTCTGTTCTTCGACTGCGGGTTCCGGTACTAGCTCTTCTGCTGGAGGAGCCGAGGGAACGTCTTCTTGTTTACTCTCCTCAGATGGGGTCACCACAATCGTCTGCAAAAATAAAAATATTATAAACACAGGTTATTACACAACTCGATAATAAAGATACAATGAAATTAAAGCAATTTACAGTATTTTGAAAAGAGATCTGCTGACAGTTACGTAAATCCTTTATTTTTGAACTCTTTTTTAATGAATAACAATTTTTTTACAACTGAGGTACTGAAGTGCAGTAGATTAGATCCTGCCGGTATTCTCCTGATAAACATTTTAAAAATCTTATAATTTAGCACTACTTGGACGTTCACTTTAACTCGTATTTCTAGAACCTATCTTTTTGCTGATAATTTCACAAAAACATTATCAGTAAAAAAACCATTGATAGTGTTTATAAATATACAGGAAACAGGTCAGGCTTTAATAATTTTTCTTTGAATAAATAGCCCATTACAATGCTTGAAATGCCAAATTCTAAATAAAGTCCCCGTCCTTTGCGATAGCTGTGAGAATCAGAAGGACAGTGATTGTTCAGATTTAACTGCCTCCAATAAAATAATGGGAGTTAAAGGTAAAAGTAGATTAAATCTTAACCTGTGATGAATTCCTAAATGGTTGTAAATTATAACTTTCAACAATAATAAAAAAAAATATGATATGAGAACTGATGTTGATAGAATAAAGTTACAATTAATGTTAAACCAGTATTTAGCGACAATCAAATTAAGATGAAGAATAGAATGGATATACAAGAAAGATTCGCTATTGAGTCTGATTTAGTTGCAGTTACAAAAATATTTCATAATGTTGAAGGTTGTACACGGATTGGAAAAGGAAATAAAAACGGAGCTAGAGCTTTAAAGTTAGTATTTTCCCAAAGAGGCTTCTGTGATACTTAACTTCCCAAGTCCAACATTTATAAAACTTAGAAAGGAACTAAATGATACGCATTCTAACACTGAAGAATGCCTCTACATTAAATATGTTAAACGGTCCCTGCAAATTCTAAAAAACCAACTTTAAATCAACTATTTATTTCTAATGATAATGAAAATCCCAGTTCCTTCCATTACCAAAATGTTTTGTGAACAACACACAAAATTAAGTAGTCTAATCTTGGCTAAAAAGTGAATTTCATAATGATAAAATGGGCTTACAAAATTTAAACATACACAAGAAAGATGGTTACTGATAATTATTCTCGTGGAGGTGCTCGTGGTGTTGCTATCTCAAGTAGAAGAGTCGTAACGTATTCTTTTGAAAACCTTAAACTTTTAATCTAAAAAGTCATAAACACCAAGAATTTTACACTAATTTAACCAAATAAAACCATAGCTTATTTAGCTGTAGGGCAAATGATATTTTAGTTTATTATCTTTAAATATATAATTCTTCAGATCGTGTGTATGTCACTGAACTCCTCCTAAATGGTACGGACTGATTTTGATAAAATTTTTTGTGTGTGTTCAAGTAGATTCAAGAATGGTTTAGATTCACAATTTGATTCGATAGATGTTTTTTTAATTAATTTAACATTTGAACAGGACGACCATCGGGTCCGCTAGTTTTAAAATAAAATGTTTGTTATTTTGGTTTGAGTTTTTTTTTTAAATATCTCTAACGATTTCGGCACTTGGCCCCTTTGTTACTTCTGCTCCTCAATTATAGTCCTTGAGCATCCTTAGTGTTATTCCAAAACCATTTGAGAGTTTTGTTTGTATTTTTTTACTCTAATCTATCCAATTCCCTTATAGATCAATCAGTGGCGACTCATGACATTGAGAATAGGTGAAGCATATTTAACGATTGACTAAATAGAAAAAATTGCACCGCAGGCGAAAATTTTCAAATTTTCAAGGTCCTTAAAGACTTAAATAAATATGGAAAAATTGACGTTCACGAGAAGGATTTTCATTTACATTTTATAAAAAATAGAAATATTAGTTCGGCTTGTGGACTTCTGCAAACATTAACGCACACCGTATAAGTATGTTACAAAGAAGCTTCGAGGTTACGACAGCCTCGCGTGACGTTCCCAAAATTGTTAAATCCCTCCTTATTCCACACGCCCAACTTTACACCCACAATTAAAAATGGCACACAGAAAAGTTTTTTTAAATAAACACTTCCACATAACCGCTTATACTCCGGATACCATTCATTCCGAAACTTCCGAACGTACACATTGTCTCTTGACTTCCTCTTTTTTCCATATCGAGAGAATAAAGCACAGGTCTCTCGCAATTTAAAAAATCCTTTTTGTCCTTAATTTTCCAACTGGAAAATGGCATTTCCAATAAAATTCATACTGGATCATACATAGGAAACATTTCTAAAATTATCATACAAAACAAATATTAACAAAGAACTGTTATAATTGTGCACTGGGCGACACGTATCGTATAAGCTGTTTAACCCTTTTGCTGCGCAATACGTCTGAACGTAGCTACGAAAGTTTATCGCGTGCAAATATATACGTCTGGAGTAGTTAGACCACTTATAGTTTTCCATTATGTTGTGTTAAATTACGATTTACGATAAATTTTATGATTTTATTTTAAATAAAATACAGTATATCGACAGCTGTACTACATAGAAACTGAAAGAGAGATGAACAATATTGGCATTATTACCAGTACCTCCTTCCATAAAAATATTTGTCGCAATAAGCTCCGCCCGCAAAAATTCCCCATACCAATTGCAACCGAGTCACTAATGCGCAAGGTTGCGAATCTATACGGTTTGAGCAGCCTGATCCTATTTAACTATTCAAGCGAATTAATCCGTCTGGAGCAGTTTGAGCCCTATAAACTTTTAGCGAATAAATACGTCTGGAGTAGTAAAAGGGTTCAAGCCAGGCGATGCCGCGATGGGCGATGACAATGCTGCTTCAATTTCCACGTCACCTTTTCCTCCGTCCTTGTTGGCAGTCCCGTTGCCATGACAACCGCTGTAAACAACGCTACGAAGAGAAGCGGAATACAGATTGATTTCGATCCACGTCACTTGCTTATATTATACGTTGTATGGTACAAAGTTGATGGAAAAATTATAAAATTTATATAAAATTAAAAATAATTTTAAATTGCACAACCAAATGGAAATTTTTGGTGAAGCGGTGCGTCACTTGTGTTACCTGCCGAGCCGCCACTGAGATTGATATGGATTTAGGTATATCTAAAATTGTTAGCTTACAATCAGTTTACAAGTGTTCTGGAGGCTGGGCTTTTAAGTAGGTTCTACATAATCCACAGATTTTTTTTCAAGGTCTTTGATAGAGTCAAACAATGTTTTAATCCATAAACTTCGTATGTTTAGAGTTTATGTCCTCCTTTTGGATTGGATAAAAATTTACAGATAGACATCAGATGATTAGATTTGGCAATTTTATATCAAACAATTTGCAGCAGTATCAGCTGCTCCTCAAGACTATCGCTTTCAGCTACTGTGTTTCAATATCCTTTAAATAATATCAACCAGGGCATCGCCCATAGTAAAATTTTACCATTTGCAAACGAATTTGAAATTATTTACAATTATATCTGATACTTCTGACTTTGGTAAAATTGAACATGACATCAAAATAATCCATCATGTTGGGATGACAGAAACAGTATACATGTTAATCCTTCCAAATGTCATTTCGTATCTTTTAATCGTTTTAATTAATTGTAATTTTATTTTTTAAAAAGTAGGCTCTGGCTTGTAAATAAATAAATAATATTTTATTACAAATCAATAACAAACTTCTCACCTGTACTGCGAATTCGGGAGTTATGTTCTCAGTCTTAATGTCGATTTCCTCTCCTGCCTGTGCAGAGAGGCTCTGGATGGTCGGGCTAGGAGGGCGATTTAAATCCAACACGTCGGGCACGAAACGCTGCTTTTCCTCGATGTCTTGTGTAGGACTAATTGATGAAGCTATCTCCGGTGGCAACGATTTCTCGAGCAAGGAATTGACTTCCGATGTGACCACCGATTCCGTATCGGCAGCGGACTTCGGAGACATGATGGGACAGGTTTCGAGTTCTGGTACTGGCGAGGCTGCTTCTATAATGGATTCTTCTACAACGTCTACAGAAAAGGAATTAATCAATGCATAGGGTCGGAAATCATGGTTGGCCGCCATTGCAGGAGAAACTGAAAGAGTAAATAGGAAATCGCAAGCAGCGATCTTTATGGTGATTTAAAATTCATTTTTGATAGTGTTACTGCCCAAGAGGCTCTCACGTCACAGATTATTTTTCCCTACGTCAAAGATATTTTTTTACATGTGAAAAAAACTCTTTTTTGTCTTTGTCTTCAAAGGATATGATGATATGTATACAGAAATTAAACACAAGCGGATCAAGTCTGTACCGATTTTACCAACATTATCTTGGTAAAAAAACTCAGAAAACAGAATCAATTTTCAAATTTTTGTGTAAATTTTACATTTACAAAAAATGAAAACTCAATGGAAAAGAAGATATTCTGATTTTAGGTGTATCTCCTGAAAATTCGAAATTGATGGTATGGCTTTATATAGACAAACGATTTATGTCAATAACGAATACAAACATTGGAAGTCTTTGGGTCTCCGTGGCAACACTGATAAAATCAGTATAATTGGTACAATTTCAATTGAAACCGCATAAAAACATTTAACTCATAAATTCTACGAAATCCATAGACATCCAGAAAAATTTTGCCCTGTTTCTTCTAGATATACCATATTCTGAGCTATATTCCTATTTAGTTGACAATATTCTCTAATTTTTTGTAAATAATCTTCCCGAAGTGCAACTGATTCCATAATTACCATACAATTGTCAAGTTTTTTATGCTTAAAAACGCATTGTTATAAAACATGTCATAAAAATATCTAAAGATTTATAATTATAATCAGGGCAGTCATTTAATTTATCTCGAATCATGTTTAAAGTAGGAATTTTCTTTATACGTATTATAAATTGTGCCCGTATTACATCTCTGGTTAAATCGTCAATATTCTTTAATTTTGTATTTTTCTGTTTTCTGCTTCTTGGATTATGCGATAAATTGTCATTTTTAATATCTTAGTTAATTCGCTAGTCCGTTTCCTAATTTCTTTATCACATTGTTCACTATTTCCTATTTTCAAACATTCATATATTGGGTGTTCGGAAATAGTGGTACTTCACTCTGAGATTAGATTTGACAACTCAAAATAAGATAAAAATTTCATGTAAACATGGGTCCGCAAATCCACACTACGGGAGGTAAACGAGTTTGAAGATGACTTTAAATAAATGGGTTTTTGCCAATAACTCTTAACTGCTTTGAAGGAGAGGTTTAATTTTGGACGATAAGTTACTACTAAGAAACGTGATTATTTGAGGGTATTAGTTGATCCAGGTTATAACCAATGGCGCGCAAATCGGAAGGGGTATAACCACATTTTTAACAAAAAAAAAAAATTGTTCAGTTCATTTCTGGATATTTTTGTAATACAAAATAATTCTTTGCACTTTAGTAGTAACTTATCACCCAAAGCTTATCCCTCTCCTTCAAAGCAGTTAAAAGTTATTGGCAAAAACCCATACATTTAAAGTCGTCTTCAAACGAGTCTACCTCTCGTAGGGTGGATTTGCGGACCCATGTTAAATGTTTTTTTTTCAAATAACTATTTCAATTTTTATTTTATGAAAATGACTTTTAAAGAAAGAAACTGCTGACATTTCTTCACGAATTAAAAAAAATATTTTTCTACGACCTTCTGGAGCCGAAAAAATTTTATTTAAAAAAAATTTTATTAATTAAATTATTAATTTTATTATTTAAAATTAATATTTTACAGCGATGCGCTTGAAACTCCCAACATCGAAATAGACCAAGACTCTCTTGATGCTTTCGACAAACTTAAGAATATAAAGATACTTGTTAGTGTTCATTATAATAATTTTGTATATATTTTATACATAGTTGTATAAAATATTTTTGTAAATAAGTTAAATTCTTTAAACTTTTTTTACACCAAAATTAATTAATTATTGAAATAATGAAGTAATTGCTAAAAAGCCAGCAAACAAGTATGTCAGTATGATTAATGAAGCAAAAAAATTAAGGTATTACACGAAAAGTACTGTAATACTACTAATTATTAAAATGGCGAAAATGTAAATTAAATAAAAAGTAAACATTTAGGGACTATTTTGCTACTAAGGCAAAAATGACTATAATATTTGTATTTATCTCGTCCAGCTACCCCAGATAAAATAAAAAAAGAAATTCGTGAAAAAATGTCAGCAGTTTCTTTCTTTAAGTCATTTTCATAAAATGAAAATTGAAATAGTTATTTGGAAAAAACACCCAAAAACAGTGCAACTTTTTTTTAGTCATATTTGGATCCTTAAAATTAATAAAATCGTCATTTTTTCGTTACTATAGGGCTATCCGCAGAAGATCTAGTCAATTTTCGAAAGAGCCTTTTTTTCAATAAATCAATATATTTCGAAAAATAATTAATATTTTAAAATTTTTCAAAAATGTACTTTTTTAGCTTGCCGCGGGCTATACTTGCAGTAAATAGTAAGTATGGGAACCTAAATGTAAACGAGTTATAGAAGAAGAGAAAAGAGAAGATTTTTAACGGTTTTATCGACATATCTCGAAAAGTAACAAAGCAATCAATATTTACAAAAAATCAGTCGATAGATCTTTTTAAAACCTACAACTTTCTCATTTAAAATTTTTCAATAGGTGCTATATATTTTTAGTTATTTTAGGAAAACCATTTTTTGCAACTTTGTAATTTTTTTTAACCATAATGGTGAATATGGTTTGGATCGAGTTTAAAGAACAAGAAACTCAATTTAAAATTTAATTTCCTATACGGTAATAATTAATTTCTCCAGGTAATAATTTCTGCAAATTTAACATTAGGCCATGACAGAATGCTTGGACTATTTTCCTTTTGATGACCAACGCGCCGCTGTCGATTCTACATCAAGCGGACTCACCGAATTGCTGTTCGAGTATACATTACGACAGATAATGGCCAAAACATAGGAAGAACTTTCAGGAGACGGTCCTGTGCTTTAAGATTCACGGGTTCCAATTGAAATCGTAACAACTTTAACAGACTTGATCAAACCAGTGTCTTACTCTCATTATTTTACATCTTTTGAACGGGAAGATATTAAAAAAAATTGTTGATAAAAGTTGTTGAGACTTACTTATCAAAATATAATTTTAAGTCAAATACTTATATCATTACATCATAAAGATTCCCAATTGCGGTTTTCTATTTGTGCTTTCAGTTTTCCTATAATGGCGGTCAATCATCAGTTCAATTTATATATTTTTCGAGTAATCCAAATAACTAGCAAACTATCAAACCTACCTGAAACATTTTGCATAGCACCAACTTCCAATGCTTGGCCAGCCACGAAACTTTCCTCGATTACTTCACTGGGTAACGGCGATGGGGCTGGGGAAGCTTCGTCTTTCAACGAAGAAGTCACGTCCTCCTGAGGGGATTCCAAGAGATCTTTGGGCTTGAATACTCCCTCGAAATGTTCTTGAGCCTTCTCAATCTCATACGGTTTTGTGAAATCTGGGGTAATGTCTCCTAGATCCTCTGGTGATTTACAGATCAATTCGAAATGCGTGTCGGCCTTCACAATCTCCTCTTCCTTGGTATAATCGGGTGTAAGAGGTCCCTGGGTATCGACATGTTTTGAGTCTAGTAGTTCTGGTGATTTTGATGCAGAAATGTCGCATAGAAGAGGCGCAAGTGTTTCCGATTGTGGAACTGGTGACCTCAAAAGTGGCAGTTCACAAACTGGAGATTTAGACTCTTCTAATTCTGGAACAGGTGATTTTGTTAGTTCTGGCTCTGGAATAGGAGATTTAGCCAATTCTGGTTCGGGAATGGGAGATTTGGACATTTCTAGTTCTGGAACAGGTGATTTTGCTAGTTCTGGTTCGGGAGATTTGGCAAGTTCCGGTTCGGGAGATTTGACGACTTCTGGTTCTGGAATTGGAGATTTGGCCAGTTCTGGTTCTAGAATAGGTGATTTGGCTGTTTCCAGTTCTGGAGCTGGAGATTTAGAAACTTCCAACTCTACAACTGGTGATTCAGAAATAGGAGGTGTAGCTACTCTATATTCACAATCTGGCGCTTCCCATATACGTCTTTCATAAACTGGTGACTCCGAGATAGGTCTTTCGCAAACTGGTGATTCTGACACTGGTCTTTCACAGACCGGCGATTCTGAGATTGGCCTTTCACAAACTGGTGATTTTGAGACTGGTAATTCACAGACTGGCGATTCTGAGATGGGCCTTTCACAAACTGGTGATTCTGACACGGGCTTTTCACAGACTGGCGATTTTGAGATGGGCCTTTCACAAACTGGTGATTCTGATATAGGCCTTTCACAAATTAGTGAAACAACCTGTTCACCAATCGGTGATTCTGCAGTAGGTCTTTCGCAAACAGGCGATTCTGAAATAGGTCTTTCACAAACTGGCGACTTTGAGACAGGCCTTTCACAAATTGGTAAAAAGGACTGTTCACCAATCGGTGATTCTGCAGTAGGTTTATCGCACACAGGCGATTCTGAAATAGGCCTTTCACAAACTGGCGATTCTGAGACAGGTCGTTCACAAACTGGGGAATTGGACCCGCCCAATTGACAAATTGGAGATTCCGAGATAGGCCTTTCACACACTGGAGATTTAGCATTTTCCAGTTCACAAACCGGGGATTTTAACACGGGCAACTCGCAAACAGGTGATTTTGATCCTGGGCGTTCACATACTGGTGATTCAGCATCAGACCTTTCATCGACAGGAGATTTTGTCTCAAGAAGATCGCTTGTTGGGCTAATAATTGTTTCTGGGGCTTCAGGAATTTCGAGAGCAGGTGATTTTGATTCACTTTCAGGTAAAGGCGATTTGCTTTCTTGCAACAAATCGTTTACCTCACTTGCTTCTGGTAAAGGTGACTTTGACTGTATATTATCAGGTTGTCCCAACAAGTCATTAACTTCAGTAGCCTCTGGAGCAGGAGACTTTGACTCTGCTCTCAACAGATCTTCTACTTCTATACCTTCTGGCTGTGGAGATTTTGATGATTCTTCATGTGTTAGGGATGAACCTGGTCTTGAGGACTTTAGCTCTGGTGATATCAGTTCAACGTCCCGTGGTAAACTCTCAGGTTGTGATTGCAATAAATCTGGAACTTCGATTGCGCCGGGTAATGGAGACTTTGATTCATAGTTCTCGTGAGAGGATTCAGAAAGTTTGCTGCTAGGTTCGGGAGATATCAGTTCGACATCTCGTGGCAATGCTTCGGTCTCTGAAGCTTTGGAGGGTTCTAGGACGCCGCAGAATTCCTGTCCCAGCAAGTTTTCATGAGTAGGTTCTGGAGTCTTTGATAAATCACATTCCTCACCTCCAGTCAACACCTCTGATAACTCTTTTTCGGGTTCCAATGGGGATGCCAGTTCTTTTTCATCATCATATGACTGCTTGTCCAAATCGGTTATTTGAATAGCATCGTCATTATTTATAATAGTATCCTGGTGTTCGCCCAGCGGCTGATGTTCGGGCAAATCAGAAATAGTTTCATCAAAGGGGGTATTGTCTGGTTTATTGAGGAACTCATCGAGATCTTCAGGTAAAATGTGAACCTGATTTAGATCGAATGGATTACTCTCCCCTTTATCAGCATAGAACGACATTGACATAGGATCGGACTCCTTGTTAAGTAAATTTAAATCGGCTGCGGTATCTTGGGAAGCCTCCGATTCATTGAAAGACGTGCCCAAGGTGGCAGTTGACTCATCACCATAAACGGCTCTCGTGGAAAGCCCAGTTTCGGATTGGTCCATGAATTTGGCGGGTGTGAAGGGAGCTGCGTTGGGACCAAAATGGAACTCATCACTTGGCACAATTTTGCTTGGGGTGCTGCCAGGCTGGAACTCTGGGATCTCGTCGATATTCTTCCCATTCAATAGGTTCTCCATTAAATCGGCGGATGATATATGGTCCTAAAAATGAAAATTTACTGCTTGGAAAAAAGAATGTTACTTATCCTTTATAAAATTTGGCTCCGTACAAAATATTGATACTGAACAACATTCGTTGTTCGTTTGACAAGACTGTATTAACAAAGAAATTAATTTTTATTGACATTTATCCCCTTATCAACTTTAATTACAATCGATATTGGAAAAATATTTCATTTTACTTACTCTATATATTTGAATTATCAGTTCTAGTTTGTAAAATGCATACAAACTTACACAATAAGGGACTTAACTTTCAGTTTATAAACTTTGTTACTAATAGAGCGATTTTTCTCAAGATACTATGCCAGGATATCGCAGAACAAATATTGCCTTTTTCGCTTTCTGTTTGTTTCTGCAATATCTAATCTGAAGTTAATTATAGTTAATTTTATTATTATGTTGACATGTGACTCAAGATAAATCCAAGAAAGATAGCAGAAATATTTGTTTTACCCACAATAAAATTTATCACAAATGACAGTTACATAAAAGTATCCTTTGCAAAAATTAAAAAATTAAAATCGTTAATGCAAGAGGTACATACACTCTCATCGTGTCCGTTGCTATAGGATTCCACCTCGCTGGGCCTGGATTTGACTTCTTTCTCGAATTCCACAGCATTGGGTACGTTTATGTCTATATCGTTGGAAGTAGGCCTCCTGGGAGACTGCGAGATCACCTGATCGTTCAGCAGCCTGCATGCTGGAGAAGGGATGCTTCGAGTTGGCGACACTGGGATGAATTCGGCAGCGTTCGGATTCAACTGAGACATGGTGTCGTCCTCTTCAGGCACCTCAGCAACCTGAAAAAATTCAAATAAAAGTTCCTTTCGTTTCTAGATTTTACCGAGACGCGTACCTCTTTTTCTGGCTGCGGAGAAATATTCTCCTTATTGGCGTCGTCTCCTTTGATATAGTTCCACTCGTCCTCTGATTCACTCTCTGCGGCGTTGTCTACTAACCCACTAACATCATGAACTGAAAAAAAAAGTGTATTTCAGCACCAAATACATGTAGCAAGTAGAGTTCTCGACTTATAAATCCACTCAATATTGGCAAGCAAACAGTGGCTAAACAAGTTTAAATTTAGTATTTTGTTTATGTCTGTTACAGAACAGAATGAATTGCACAAGTTTTACAGAATTATTAAACATCTGTATTTTTACTGATGACAAGTGGGGGTACCTATTAGGAAGAGCAAAACAAAACAGGCGAAAATATTGCGTTCAGTTTTTATAATGGGCAGTAGAGATTTGTTTCAAATCAAGGCAAAGTGAGGTTCATTACTCTAAGAACACTCATATATCCTCAGATCGAACACTTCTTTCATTTATGCGTATCTTATTCTTATTTCATCCTATCACTTTAGAATAACACCATTAGTCATAGGAAAACA
The DNA here is from genome assembly GCF_000390285.2 of Anoplophora glabripennis. Lineage (NCBI taxonomy): Eukaryota > Metazoa > Arthropoda > Insecta > Coleoptera > Cerambycidae > Anoplophora > Anoplophora glabripennis. The sequence continues at coordinate 1,079,308 of NW_019416247.1, forward strand.
AGATTATCTAAATATAGAAACTGGTGCCGGGAGAGAACGGCGACTGCCACGCCACATTCATTACCGCAATGTACAATTATCCAGTTATTGGGTAACGCCGTTTAAACAATACGATTTTAACACATAAGCGAAATTTCCCTAGAAATAATTAATAGAACGGTAGCTATATCGTGCATAAACATAATTACTATTTAATTATTTGCGTCGCAAATTACCATATTTAAAAATAATTTATACAGCAAGGCTTGCAAGTTATATGACAAATGAAATGCAGCCAATTAACATATAATGAGCTAACAATTCTTAAATGTAACAGCATTTTTAACGGGGAACCAAGTTTTATTGAAAACCTGTCCTTTTCTTGCCAATAAGTCACTAGAATTTGACATACAGCTTCATACGTTGTGTCAAGTTTTTTTTTATATTTTATTTAATTTCCTCATAGTATAATAAAATTATACGCGTAGTACTACAAATTTATAATCTATATCCCAATGATATACGTGAAATTGTCTGGGAAATACTTATCAAAAAAACGTAAAGTGAGTCACCCTGTATAAAGTAAACGCGTACATAAAAAACACCGGCATGAGTACTTTGCTTTGGTAAATGCAAAAATTATGATTCATCTTGTTATTAGATTCGAAATAATAACATAGAATTAACCTTGGCTCTTTCTATCGATTTTTATCTGTGTAATGACTGATATTTTCCCAGGTTGCAAGCAGCGTGACCGAGGACAAATATACAGAGAGAGAAACTACTCCATTTAATATTATTTCACCGCACTCTACATTCTCCGGTCTGTATAATGTAAAATGAACGAGAAAGCGGTCTGGAAACTGTATGTGCAATTCTAGGTAGGTATTTAATAAATTCCTACATAATTTTATATTTGTGGGCACTTTATAGCCAGGCGCATAAAAGTCGATAAAACGAAACTACATATATACCTGATATTTCTATTGCTCTGAAGACGGTTTAAATATATACCTAGTTCCTGGATTGAAGCAACCGAGTGATAATCTACTACTGTGCATTAATGTAATCAATATAATAAATGAAATATATTAATTTATAAAACAATTCGTTGACGAAGATGCAGCATATTTTGTAAATTTTAATTAATTGAAGATTGTTGTATATAAGCCGTAAATTTTATCAAGATTTATATTTACTTTATAATTTGAATACTTTTTCAGTTTCGCGTACGATATTCAGCAATAGTAGTTATTGTTTTGGTGGCTACAGTTCTCTCTTAAATGCACCAGTTGACGAAATGAAAAGATCAGAATGGAATAAATTCCATGGGTAAGATTGCGACTGGCTTCTGAAACGGTTCAACAGTGATGAAAGTCGAGAGTCGATAAAACCGGAGAGACAAAATCCATTACAGCGCAGTACATTAAACCCTGTACAAAACCCACATGACAATAAATAATACGACCATTTCGACCATATGATACGTAAGAGTACTAAGCATGTGCAATTCTGCGACCTCCTTGCGCGAACCTAGGTCACTTTTTATTCCGTTGTGCAATTTAACACTTTAACACAATTGGTTGTAAATAATCTCAGCTATTGTTTTAACTCCACCTTGTTGCATAAGCCGAAAAAAAATATTTTCTAGCAAGTTCTCTTTCGGGAAAGTTGGAATAACATTGCCAAACTCTGCGACGTGGACCCAAGAACGTTTCTGAAAAAGCCGCCTTGAAATACTTGTTTATCATAAACAGTAAGGAATAAATTGTTGCCGGAGCTGTCATTTGAATTTCTAAGCAAGTTCTATAGATTAATGGCCTTAGTATTTAATTATGTTTCAAAACCAGGCAGACCTACACTTTTTAATCGAGATTCTAACTCGACTGTGTAAAATTCTTAAAAGTGTACAAATATTTAAAAATCCGCTATGCTTTTGACATGAATCACATGCTGCAATTATAGAGGTATTTGTCATCTACCATGTGTCTAAAAGTACTCATTCAACGTTAATTATTATTTCACATCTATGAATGTTGTAAAAAGTGTTGGTCAACTTCTATCTTAATTAAGACAGCTGGTTTAACCCAAATATTCGCACGGTTTACAAACTACAAAAAAAAAGAACTATTTAGGTATTTACGTTTATCGAGTACTAAAAATATTTCCATTAATTAAGTATATACGATTATTTCTCAATTGATAAGCGTTAAATGTATTTGCATAATTACCGATTGTATTACGAAAGCATAAAAATGCCGTTAAAATAAATTCTAGTTTTTTCATCCACAGCTCAAGAGACTAATGTAATATTATTATAATACGTATTTAAATTGACACCCAGTAGATCTAGGCCCTTCCATATTTTCCACGATTAAAAATAACACTAACAAGAAGGCTTCCTAATATTTTTCCTAATGGCTTTTCTAGCAAGAGATATTAGGCCCTAAAAGGGTATCTAGATATTTACATTTTGGATTCTAACCTTGAAACCACCTTGTATATTTTGATAAAATTTTGACATAGTTGTAAGGCATCTTGATTTGATGTTAAAACCGTTTTTTTACTATTACAAGGTATCTGGAAACGGATTGGTACCTACATGTATATTTTCAAAATTTGGACAATGTCATGATTTCACATCAAAAATATTTTCATATACCCCAAAGATTTTTCTTAAACTAAGTAATTTTTAATTATTTCAATAAAACAAAGGATTTTTGAAGTCAATCGATTTTTGAAACACACAGTAACAAGTAGAATTTACTTTTTTCTACACATTGTTTCATGTATTTAGGTTACCTATTTAACTTTGCAAAAGTCCAAAAACCTTTAAAAAGGTTGGTCATAACATAAACATTTCCACAATAATACAAAATGAAAAAACGGTAAATATCATTTCCGACATGTGTTTAAAATCAGCTCCGTATATTTTTCTTATTCTGCGAATGCTTTCCCAGGATTGTAACGAATATGATTAGTTCTCTGTTGATCTCTGCTAACAAGTTAGTAATATGTAATTACGAAAATGAATATTTTAGTGTACAATTTTTTTCCCTCTCGAAAAAAAAGTCGATCGACCTAGGCGTTCATAAAAAAGCCCCCTCGAACTATCATTCAAAATGAGGTGGTGCACAATTATGTATGTAACAATTGTCTGGTAAATGTTCATTATAACCTTTAATTTGTTTCTCCTAAGTTAAATAGTTGTAAACATTAAACTAAGTTTATTGCGTTTGTATTAGTTGGTTTTACTATTGTGTCGGAAACCGATTTATCTCGAACACCGTTCATATTATCGGAATAGATGAACAGTGAAAGAAAAACGTTCTAAGTATCAAAAAATAGTATATGTATTTGTCAAAATTTTAATATGTTGGGGCTAATCCGTTTCTGGATACATTGTAATAGTAAACGGCCAATTATTACATCAATTCATAATACCAAAATTACCAAAATTTTATCGAAATATACAAGGTGGCTTTGAACAATATGGAAAAATAGAAGAAAGTATAGTATTTCCGATATCAATTGAAGAACTAACAGATTGATAGTATGTACCTGGTTCGGTCGCTGACGCAACAACTCGGCATTGAAATATTTGAAAACATAATTCCCATATTTATTTAGCCAAACAGGTGTGGTCGAACTAAACGTGGAGGTGATAGAAATGTATACGTTCAGTTGAAGAATGCGAGCGCGGGCAAAGGAAAACGATCACACTTTGGGCTACTGGGCAGTAAATCACAGCAGATGACAAGTGGTTGATAAATTGCCCAGCAGTGCAGTGCAGCAATGCGGGATTTGGTGTGATTCAGGCAATTTTAATTTATTATAGGCACCTTATATCAATCATTCATATTACAATTGCGAAAGGGAGAAATAAGAGGGATATTTTGTTTAATAATATTATCACAACATGGCATTTTGGAGACCTTTTGAAACGGAAGTAAACGAAATTTACCAGCAATATAATAAAATTTTTTGAGAACATAAATAATTAAAATGTTGTTGGCCAAATAAAAATATAATAGAAATTTTCTACACATTATATACAAATTATTATAATTTTTTACCTGTAGCAGAAAATTTTTTTAGGGACGCCTATGAAACTCATTAAATTTTATTACCAGACGTTTTTTTGCTTGTTCAACTGATTTCGGAGAGACTATATACCATAGTAGTGTATTTTGATCTTCCCTATATTCCCTAGATACCCTGTATGTAGGATGAGTATTTAGCCAATGTTGGCATAAGTTTTAGCCGTTTTCAGCTAATCAGAATGTAGACTCAATTCTTTATTTTTTAAAAGATTTGCATCATTTTACGATTTTCCATTATTTTGTGCAAAAAAAGAGCTACAAAATATTTAACTTGGAGTTTGTCAAAGTTTGCGGATTAAATTATTGTAATGGAAAATACACAATCGATTCTCGAGCGTATATTAATTGAGTTATTACCTTTATGTTAAAAGTACAAGTATTTGATATTACGTAACATTTTATATAGAATATTACCCATAATTCTTACTGAAAAATTAATGAATTTCAACTTTACAATTTTTTTAGATTAGGACTCGTACTCAACGACTTCTACCGCGTTTGCCGCAATGCACATCGGCAGACCTCCAGACGTCCCGCCCCGATTCGCCAGACGTGGGTGTGCTGCTATCGGCCCTCGTCTTCTAGACCCGTACCGACGACTTTATTAGCAACCTGTTGCCTCCTGTCGGCGGGAGGCTCACACCCTCGGTTCCGAGCATGTAACCCGCGGCCACTAGGTTGGACCGGACGATCGATGGGCCCTTAGCGACAGCGACGTGCCCCAGTGTATGCATTACCCCAGGGTGTGGCCTGGAGAGATAGATACGGATATGACCGGCGCGGATGAGGGTCGTCGGCGCATCACGCGGCACCGAGACAGCTGCTGGGAGCGGTGACATAACTTCCCAAAGGGATCTCCACAGATATGGGATACCAGGTGGTACAAAAAAGAGGTTTCCATTTAGATAAAAATTGCTAATGTTCCGTAGGAACGGCAAAAGGTGGAAGGGGGGAGAGTCCTTCTTAATCCAATACTAAATGATTTTATTGTCTTTCCTACTAATTTCGATATTATGCCATGATCAAGGAAGAGAAAAAATTGCAATTGCTAGAAAATAAATAGTTGCTTGTAACTTGTTATTTATTAGTTTATTTTTCTCGTCCCCCTGATAATGGTATCCCTGAAACTAGTAGAAAAGAAAATCATTTTATGTCGCACAAAAAGGGCTCTAATTTACACCATTACATCTACCATTGTTCAGTAGTACAAACTTGACAACCCAGGGCTGTTATTCTCTAAAAAACGCGAATAAAAATGTCGTTTGGGGTTTTCAAATAGGACCACTTAGACTTGCCTTTGGGCCAAAAATAATGCAAATGCCTATTATGACGTCATGGAATATGTTTTTTCCCAGAAACATACATATTTCATTTCATATTAGGATAGGCAGAGTTTTTCTGATAAAATTTCATTAAAAAACTTTTTTGATATCTCCTTTCGTTTAAAAATTACAATGTGAAAACGTGCTTATTTTAAATATCTCGGAACAGAATCGAATTAGCCATGACACAATTCGGTCCCCATGAAAAACGATAGACAGTTTGATTATTGTGAGGCAATTTGTCAAACAACTTGTCAATATCGAAATACATATTTTGTTTGTTCTTATTTTGAATAGTTAGTTTATTTCTATTAATATGCCAACGACAATGCACGATAAGAATGTTGAACTCTGCATTTCCTAATATGAAATGAAATAGGTATGTTTCTAAAAAAAATATATTACATGAGGTCACATTAGACATTTCTAAAGGTTCCAAAAATAATATTTTTAGCTCAAAATGGTCCTATTTGAAACCCCCCAACCGAAATTATTATTGGGCCCAAAGGTATCGAGTTTGAGACAATGGATTTTCGTAAAGAAGTATGAAATGAGTATTTGCGTCAGTACTAAATGATTAAAACAAAGATTTATTCAAATATTTACTGATTACACAGCCACACAAAAAAAAAGTTGCTTGTACTTTTCATGCGACATATTATGTTATCCGTAGTATTTTTGCCTCCTGATCACGAATCCGGTGTCAGAATTGAGCTATCACATCACAGCAACTTCCCAACCTCAAAAAACAGGTCAAAAATAGTAAAAATTCAGGAAAAATACACAATTTTTTTTTCTATATTCACATGTTCATTTATATGGTTAAGACCCTGTCGAACGTGAATCCGCGGTAAGAATTTATGGTTCTTTATCTAACCTTAAAAAAAAATCGGGTCAATTAAGGTCATCACACTTCACACACATCAAAAAAATTAACAGATTCGCGCCAAATTTGGTATATAGGGATTTTCGGGGTCGCTGATCACGGATCCGAGGTTAATTTTGCAAAACTCAAGATGGCGGATCCAAGATAGATAATTTAGGATATACATACAGGGTCGGAAAGTCCCCATGGTTCATCGGCCGTTACGTGAGAGCGATAAAGTAAGTCATAGAAATCCATGCGATAAAGAAGAATGGCTATAATGAAGGCGTATCATAGTCACCGCCCGTTTCGCCCTTCCACAAAATAAGATCCACTACCACTTGTAATTCAGCGACCGGTGGTCATCTTTGTTTTCGTCGTTTGCCTTTTCTGTAATAGATGTCACTACTTATACAATTCCGACTTCGTATTCCGATATGTTAATACAATCCGTTAACAGAGGGCAGCACCTAGAAAGAGTGATCCTAGATCTACAGATTTTTTTGGAATTGGGGAAATAGGGATTTTTGCTTTATTTCTTGGGATTTTTAAGTCATTTTAAGAAGTATACTTAAATAACAACTAAATGAACTTTAAATGCAGCTGAGCACTAAATCCATTTGAATAACTTCTCAGTAGGGGAAACAAGGTCACTAGATTTACAAACAGAGGCATCTACTACCTACTGTAAAAAGTTTTCTTTGTTACGCGTTGTGCTGCCCACTATTAACCGATGGGATTAACATATCGGAATACCGAAGGCGAAATTGTATAAGTAGTGACATCTATTAAAGAAAAGCCAAACGACGAAAGCAAAGATGACCACCAGTCGCTGAATTACAAGTGGACGTGGATCTTATTTGTGGAAGGACGAAACGGGTGGTGACTATGAGACGCCTTCATTATAGGCATCCTTCTCTATCGCACGGATTTCTACGACTTACTTTATCGCTCTCACGTAACGGCCGATGAATCATGGGGACTTTTCGACCCTGTATATGAAAAAATTATATCGACCAAAGCTGACCTAATTTGATAACCTTTAAAAAAATTGTAATTTATTCAAATAGTCTACGTGTGAAAAACGTAAAAATATTGAATTGGTAAATAACAAAAAAAATCTCGTTCAAAATGGATAGAACCGGATAGAACTTTCGACAAATAAATTGAAAATGTAAAAATACGGGTTTAAAAAACAACTTGCATGTGTTATGTAACTACATAATATGTATTTTATTATCTAGTGTAATTATCAAGCCGACAACTTTCTAAAAATAAATACAAAAAACACCGATATCAATATTTACATGCTTATCTCGACATTTGTCAAGTTTATTAATACCATAAGAGGCTCCAAGCCCCTTTTTTTCTGACAAAAAAAATATCGATTTGCTAATTGAATTTTTATTAATATTTTCAATCGGTTAAAATATTATACGTATTTCAGTTGTATCCTCGGCTGCATCATTTCGTTTTTTTTGATTTATTCATTTATAAAACAAATGAAATCATTTAATTCTTTTGATTTCTTTCAACTATAGGTAATGCATCAAAAACCTAGAAAGTTCTCAGTGTCAACTTGAAAATACGACCAATCATTTTATTTCGTAATTCGAATTGCTACAAAAATCGTAGTATAACCGAGAGTATAAAGTAAACTTGATATTAAATCATAGATATCATTTCCAAATGTTTTATCTAATAGTATCGATTTTTATTAATGATTTACTATTGTGTAAATAGAACAATGAAATCAAGAGCAATTAAAAAAGTAACAATCATAGATAAACTGAAAATATTGTTAAGAACTCAGAATTAAAACTGATTTTCTTACATACTAATCTCGGCGAGAATATATATATATATATATATATATATATAAAAACGATTATCGAGACCAGGACAATTGACACTTTTCTCAAGCCGTCAGAACCAGGCCAGTTGACGGTTCCCTCTTCATAATTAAACGCGGCATATTTCCGCCCTCTCGTCTACATTTTAATGTTTAATGCAACAGTGCGCCGATGTATGAATTTATGATGGGAGTAATATCAAAAACGGACGGCTATTGTAGTCGCCAGCGTTGGAGTCTGTAGCGACTAATGAGCCGTATTGTCAGGTGTTGGTATGATTTATTGTAGAAGACCCGACCGACATTAACGAGGTTACAAATGCATTTAGTAGTTCATTTACCACCGACGATATGCAGCTATTCTACTAGCATAGCGCATAGTTTACGACGATAGGAAACGTGATATACGGATTCGGATGGTTAAGTAGGTAGATGCTTCTCCGATGGAGATGTCTGCTGCAATTGACGGCGTTTTGTATTTATATTGAATAGCAATGACATGCAAATGCTATTTGATGAAGGAAAATATACGTGTTTCAGAAAAAAATCGATTTCCCTCTTTCGGGACTTAATACAGACCAGTCATAAAAGTTTTTAGTTTAGTTTTTATTTTGGATAATTATTTATTATTACCTGATTACTGGTTATTGATGTGTGTAATCCAATATTAGTTGTGAAGTTGAATATCTAGATTTCTGATATCAAAGAACATTGTTTAAGGATTTTCCACAAAAAATATTTTTAATAATACAGTAAAAAAATACTTGCTTTAGAGAGGTTTACCTTTAAATATAAGACGCAAGAAACATACACAAATCATCATCTATTTTGGTTGAATATTACTCTGTATAGTAACCAACGCCATGCACCAAGGAAACAAACTTAATCTACAACAAATTACAGGATGATGGAGTAAAAAAACTGGATAAATAGAACACCGTATCAAAACATTTACTTAGTCAATTAACAGCGTAGGAATAGGTATGCACAATGTCGTTATAATTTGAGGTGCCGGTTATTTTTATACGGGGAAAAGAAAGCACGCCGCGCGAGAAACAGAAATAAAACAATATCCACATGTGCCCCTTATAATATAAGCTGTGTGCCAGTAGTGACAGATTTACTTTTACATAAAGTGCACGTAGTTAAAAATACGTCAAACAGATAATTGCACCACTGATTCCATTAAAATCGTCGAAAGAACACATCAACTATAATTTCTTAAAATTGTCATATGTTTCTTTCCACAAACATCACTTTGGATGTAAAACAGATCACCCAATACGTCTTTCACACTAATCAATTCCATTATCATTAATTAAATCCACAGATAGCAGTTGCGAATTGCGGTCTGTGCATTCTCTATTTTTCGAGCTCGACCAGCAACCATGACTAAATTTAATTGGCGACCAAATTCCAATTACTGCAATAATGAAACGGCAATATCGGTATTGTTTCCATCAAATCACTGACCGACGACAAATTTCAAGGCATACACTAAGAGAAACAATTTAGAACCAGGAAAATTATTCCGATAACACTGTGTAACAAAGTGCTTTGCCTTATTATTTCGCATCGTCTTTCTTGTTGATGACATCGTAATTGTGGAAGTTGCGACTGTAGTTTGCTTTGTTCTTTTGACTCAAACCTCTTAATATTCTGTTTTGAAGATAGTTATAAGCGAATTGGTATTCATTTATTCAGTGAAACGGCACGTATTCCAAATGCAGTAACGCTGGGCCTAGGAAAAAATTAGAAACAAGCAACAATTCCTATTTTTGCTCGACCTCGACTTGGTAAGAGATTCAAATTATATTCGAGCGCTAACATTGCGATTCGATGTCAACCTGTAAGCAGGCCTTGATCTGAAATTAATAATGAATGGCGCTCGGCTGTCCGATGGAGCGGAGGAGGCGAATTTATTCAAATTAAATAATTGCACCTTCACCGTGTATATAGTTGGGGTAGAGCCCACGTGGAATGCGAGGAGACGGGAAAATATCCGCACCGCCGGTCGAATTAAGGAAATTACCGGCACGATTTTAATGAGTTCTTACGCCGCGGTATGTGGCACATACTAATAAATGTGTATCACATGCATCTGGGACTTACGTACGGTATTTTCCATATAAAGAAATCTCACATAAATATTCAGAACTATGCATAATTTAATATCTCTGCCTACAGGATAAACGACAAATTACTAAAAAATAATAAAGGTACATTTTAAGGAAAAAAAATTCTGTATACTTTTGAGTGTTAAATATTTTAAAAATATAAGAAGACGTTTGATTTTAGATCAATGAAACTTCATCTGGTAAATTGGAGTCTAGTCGAGATTTACAATTTTCACATACTTAAATATTTTTAAACAAACATTTGCCCATTAAAACAAAATTAAACGTTAGTGAAATGTTTTTTCTTGAACAGAACTTTAAGAGTAGCACTTTGTCTACATCGGAAATTATTATTCATTCTCTTTCAATATTTCAAATACCTATACATAAGTATTACAAAATGCTGTTACAGAAATTGCAGGCTTTCTGAATTTCAAGGGATGTTGGAGATTGACATTTTCAAGATGCAGTGGGGGCAATGAATGTACTGAAAATATTGAAGTTGAAAACAATTTTTTTTGAGAATAACACTCATTGATTTCCAAACTTTAATTGAAAAGATTGGTTCATTTATGACCGTACCAAAAATTACAATACTCGAGATTTCTGTGAACAAGCTTGTAATTTGCGAGCAAATATTTATGTTTAAAACGTTTGTTTTCCACCCCGAAAAAAAAATAAAAAACATACCTAAAAACATTTGTCAAATTTGTACAAATATCTTTAACTAAATAAAAATAAAAATTCACAATAGCGTCAATCACTGACGGAGATACTGAGAAATACCGCCATTGATTTCCAGAGTTTAATATTGATTATTTTAGGAGTTTGATCAGTCCATTTGATGCTTAACTGTATTGCAAAGAAATCATAATTTAGTTATTTATATATGTATTTATTTTTTAATCTACAATAAATTTGATATTGAAATAGAATCAAAAATTTCTACTTTCATAAAAAAATCACACATTTTTTATTGTAAATGCTTTTTTACCTCGTTGTTACCCCAAGTTTAATTAACTTACGTCAAAGATTTTTCGAAATATTTGAGACGCACTATTTTTCAACAATTTGAACACACTGTATCTCGAAAACTAGGCAGTTTATGACACATGTAATTATATAAGAACCATTTTTTAAAAGTATCTAAAGATTCACCTTTTTTATTATGGGGTGTATTTAAAAATCACCCAACAGCTTTTAATAAAACAAAAAGATGTTTCCAATAAAAGTGCATCAATCAATTTATTTAAATTTTAAAATAATTTTCCTATAGGTAGATATATTATTTTAATGTAGAAATAGCGACAAAAAATATGAAAAAACCCCCAATATTCCTTAATAAAATCGAAAGATTTCGATTAAAAAATAATAATCTATCGGAAATTGAAAATTTTGAATTCCTAAGGTTCTTACAAAATTTGTATTTGAAATATATATTAAATAATGTAGACCAATTTTTCATTCTTCAATGAATGGATAAAACCTACATCTTGTTAGCATATTTAGTTTCAGAGATATTTGAATTTCCAGGATAATAATGCAAGACATATTTTTTTAATGTTACCGCCCAATATTTGTTTGCCAAAGTGGGTCTAAAATTCAATGACAAATTAAAAAAATGCATAAGTAATATACAATTTGCTTCATTTGAAAATACGAAGTTCTTCTGTAACCTTCAGAATCGGACACCTTCATCTTAGGTGACACATTCTGTATCAGGGTGTCTCGAAATTAATTCAGCAAAATTTGGTCATAAATTCTTAAGAGTTGCAGCCCCTTGAAATCTGCATCTAAGAATAGTCTTTTTTATAACTCAGAACCCTGTTGTACGAGAATCACAGGGGTTTTATGACGTGGAATATGACAGTTCGCTAGAAAGTCATTGAATTTGAAACTATTTTGTCCCTCGATATTTTTTTCGTAGAACGCAATGTTTTTGAGAAAAATCGCGGATCACGATATGCATTCGATCACATTTTGACATTTTTCTCGAAAACACTACGTTTTACGAAAAAGTATCAAAAGACAAAAAAGTTTCTAAATTTAATGGCTTTCTAGTGGACTAATAATCTTAAAGAAATTTAAATATGCAACCAAATTGTTTCGATTCCAAAAACAAGGGTGTCCCCGAAAAATTGTATTAAGGGGATTCCCCGCCAAAAAGCATAGCACCATCAGATTCCACGTGTCATAAAACCCCTTGGACCAAATTTAACGATTCTCGTACAACAGGGTTCCGAGTTCTGAGATATAAAAAGATTATTTTTAGGGTCGGATTTCAGGAGGCTGTAACTCCACTTGGCAAAAATAAAAAATACATGCATTAATTTTGGGACACCCTATACTTATTCGTATTCACTGTTTTGTGTTAATTTGGGAATGTTTTTAACCGAAAAGAATATCTTTACTATTTATTCCAACCACAATGATTTGCACGGAAGTCTCCAGTTGTTAAGTGGCAGGAAATGATATGTCATTAGGTATGTTTAATTTAAGACGAAATAAATATAATGATAAGACACCCGTTAATGATAATGAAATCATAAAAATGATTTAATTCTCGTTTCTATCTTTCGACATAGCTATTCATTTATAAAAGTGACAAGAATATCTACTTTTCGTAAATGTTGAGAATAGTACGCCTATAGCTCGTATGAATTCATCCGATTTATTCATTTCTCTTTTTCAACTGTGTACCATAAGAAACGCGAAAAGTAAGACATGGAGATGCTCCCATGACTTGATAATCAGCATACAACCCACTTAAATGTTATTCAACTTATTTTTTACGGACATACTCTACTCTCGATTTTATTACAATCCTGTACTACTTACAAGAAATTGTAGCTCGCTTAGTAGCTTCAAAGTACAATAAAAATCGCTCAAGCAATTGTACCCGGGTCGGGTGCAACGAACTATTATTTAGTGTTAAATTATTTGTACATTTCCTCGAATTCATTGCTTGAGCGCGACTTGACGTTTTTGGACTGCTTTTTATTCGAGTTTTAGACGTATCAGCCTCTCGACTACAGACCAAATACAAATCGAAAATAATTTTATACAAGTTAAAAATAAATGGACTTTATAAACTGCGTACTAAAAAAACGTTTAATAAAAGCAAAATAATACTATACTTATTCAAGATGTTTAGAAGGCTGATTCAGTACGACTACAGACGTTTCTAGGGAAAAAATTGATCGATTACTGCATTACTATTAATAAATACTCGAAATGAGGCCAAGTTACATAGAATCACAGCAAAAAAAGCACGATAAACTCTATAAATATAGCTGATTTATTACAATAACGTTCTTATAATAATTGCAATTAAATACTAAGTGTATATATTATAACGCGAAGTATATATGGCACCTTAAGGTATTTCCAACGGTATCCCAAGCAATAATACAGTTTATATCTTTCAACAAAAAATGTGGCATTGCACTTTATAATCTATTCCGTATTTTTAAAAGCAGCGTATTGTTTAAGCTTTTCTCTAAGCGTTTTGCTAAGGAAATTGCTGTCAGATAACAGTTTGATTAACTATAGACCGCCGTGGAAACTAGTTGAAATTCCTTAAGCAACACAAAAAAAATCTGTCGTCACGATGTATACCTATATATTCGTATCCGTCAAAGACTAGTATGTAATTGCATAGTAAATATTAATCTTCATTGACAATGAACTGGCATACTAAATGGGGTGAACACTATTTGAGGGGTGGATTTAAATATAACTGCCAAATGGACTTGCCAAATTAACAATGAATTTCCGGTTGGCAAAAACCAGCATATAGGTATAAAATAAGGTGATACATACGTAGTCGCAAAGCAATAAAAAATATGTATAAAAAGATAGATTTAAATTTCCCCCTTTCCAGTATTCATACCAGAATTATTAGTGTCTAAAAAAAAGATATCGGGATTGACAAGGGAGGAACCTTGGCACTGGCAGCGTTTACCTAATAACAATCTTGTTTTTTAACATTCTTTCGTTCTTGAAAAAATGATACCCGCCTATGTCCTTTGATAAATATTAAAACTACCTCCACACTATTTTCAATAACATCACAGTAGGCAGGGCGCGATGCAAATTTTACAGCCCACTTTCCAATTAAACATGCCGCTACGAAAAAAAGGGGAGAAAACAGGCCTCTGTCGAGGTCTTTTTTGGGGTCGGTGCTGTCTAAAAATCTGTGTAAAGCATGCTACCAGAAAAATAACTTTTCGTTTAAAACTTTTCATAGGATGTAGTGACTTCCGTTCTATTTCAAACTGTTTTATCTCCCACCCAAGTTTACGATCTGCACACCTACGTCTTGCAATTAAATTAATTGTGGTTTTAATTATAGTTTTCAGCCTTTATCAAATGTATAATAAAAATTAAAACTGTTTTACGTACACCGTATACCATCTTAATAAATGGTTCAGGTTTACCTAGTCGCTATTTGGTATTTCAATTTCGCTTAGCAAATACTTAGGTAGGTAGTTGTATTATTAAAACAGATTTCATTTCTGAATAAACATTTTATATTTAAATGATCAAATAAAAAAATACAGCTGGCACTATAAATCTGACAGATTAATATTAGAAAGCCGGTTTATTTATATGAAATGCAACTTTATTCACGGATACAGCATGAATCACGACACAATTATGCATTATTAATGCTGTTACGAAGCGTGGCAGTCACAAAGGTAAAGGAAGAAATGCAGTAAGAAACCGAGGCGACTGCCAAAAATCGTAGCCAACCAAAATATCCCTCACACAAGGCAAAAGTGAAACAACATGGACAGGAGAGCGGGCGCAACAATGTGTACGAAACTCGATAGAAGCCATGAAAATCTACTCGCCGGCTTTTTTGCTTTCGTCGTGTGTATCACTACAATAATGTACTACATTTTTTTATATAAAAGAGTAGGTTACATTTTTTTCTAATCAAAGAAGCAGATTATCACGTAAGACGTAGGTAACGACGGTCCTATTATAAACAAACTCGGCGCCGGTCAAGGCAGTAAGCGACAACACGTACTCACGTAGTATGTAATGCAATTCTGCTTACCTTACGATGTAACCAATAGAAATATATCACAGAAAGACAGAAAAACACTTAGGGATTGTTATACAGGCACTTTACAGCATAAGACGAACGTCAAAACCTATCTCGAAGCCGGTGCAAGACTGAACAAATCGGGTTGGGCTACGAGACGCGCAAGCGCCCCGCAAGTCTGCCATTCTAGAACGCCGCGGTCGCTAACGACGACACTACACGGCAATAACTATGGATCGCTAAAATACTTTCCAAGTTGGAAAACAATAGCTCTGGCACACTGAAAATTTCGTTTGATAGTTTTGATACAACTATCCACTACAAAATAACACCTTACGACCGCCACTGAGCTTTGAGAACAAGAGGAAGTTTTGAAATGCCCGGTAAGGAAGTTTTCTTTTTTATCTTCGCGTGTAAATTGAAGACGGTTTGCACGGAGCGGGTTTATTCAAATTTAATGTTACTGTTCGTGGAATACACAAAGGAATTCTTGGAAATGTCTTTCTCACGAAGGGCGACGATTCTATATTTAAATAGATGATATTTTTAGATACTTTTGGAGTGTCTAGATTCCACAACTGTTTTGTGAGTCGATATACTCGTATTCTTGCCTACACTGATTTTATTTATGATTCTAGATTAAACAAGCAAGCAACTTACGGGGTGATTTGCTCTATAAATATTTGTCTCTCAAGAGACTTAGTTTTTGAGATACAAAAAGTGAAAAATATTTTTTATTACATCTCGGTATAGATGGATGTGATTGATATTTGGTACAATTTATAAATGAATCAGGACTTTTTAATTGGTTAAATTTTAGTTTCTTTAGTTCTACATTTTAGGTAAAAAAATACCTGTCATCGTGTTTTATAAAAAAAAAATAATAACTAATTTAGATGATACTGTTCGAAATTTATCAAAATTGTTTTTTTTTAATAATATGCGCTGTTTACGAATTATGTATTTCCTTTTTTCTTTCAGAAGAAAATCTGTTCATTTTCGAAGTAAAGCTGTTTATTCAAAATCTAGAAAGACCGTTGGCGAACATGCTTCTTCTTTTTTCTTATATACAAGCAGCAACAGAATAATGAATTCAATAAAGTAGGTAACTAAGTAAATTTTCTTGATTTCTTTCCCTTAATTCATCTCGAGTTTGTACTGATATCCTACCTATGGGCTCTATTCTTTTTAATTAATCGTATTGTGGCAAACAAATACTCAGTCAACTACATGCCTCGTCCAGTACCGAATTACCCCCCAATATCTAGAATACAGCCAAGATCATTGGTCAGCAGCATCATCAGACACACTTATTAATTCTCATCGGTCAGGTTTATTTTGGTTTCTATTAGTTCTACACAACGATCTTTCTTTAATATTCATTGCTGATAACGGATCGATGCAATGTTGTATGTAATTATCTTCCAACCACCAATGAATTTATCGAAATGTGAAGATTTCCACCGAAAAAAGAAAGCAGATAGTGCATAATATATATATACCTAGTAGTAGAAGATAGCAATAGTGCATATACCTAATAGTACAAGATAGCAAAAATTGGAAAAACTTGTGTACTTTTTTTACATAAAAAGTGGAAAAGTTGTTACACAAATTTGTGAACCACTGGTAGAGATAGTGGAGAAACCATCTATAAAAACCTTAAGACCCCATTGTTTATTTTGGAAAATGGATAAGTAAAGTACATTCAATTTCTGTTAATGTTTCTAAAAAAGATATCCACCATTTTTTTCGAAAAATAGAAGGAAAGTAAGTTTTTGTGGGTGGCAGTCATTTTCTCTAGCTTCCAATTGTTTACAATTAAATCTTAGCAGTGAACAACCAAAAAACTAATTTAAAACCTTATAGTATATGTAATTCTTGCTTGCACCAAAATTCTTGTCTCATAAAAATGTAAAGTATTTGCGATATTTACTGAATAAAACTGGAATCAGTCCGCATCAAGAAAACTTTTTCGCAGCTATTCAAAAGATTTAAAAAATAAAGGTAATAATTATGCTCCTCGTTATTACTCTCCGTTGCGAAGAGAAGAGTTCCAGCCAGAATTTCAAAAACATTTAGCGTTAATAGAAGAAATCTGGGAACAAATATTTGGTAAATAATTATTTGTATCTATTTATTATTTTAAAATAAATAAAAAAATTTCCACTTATTAATTTTGTTTGCCTAGCTTGGCAGGAGGAAAAAAATTTCCGAAAAATTTGAAGGTTGCCATGGGCAACTGTCGAAATTACAGTATGTAATTGGCTTAAAATGACAGGTGTAAAATTGACACATTACAAACTTAACATTTCCTTTTTACCATTGTAAACTAAATTTTAAATTAATTTTTTTTACTATGAATATTTCTAGAGGGGAGGGGGGGGAGGGGGCGCCACACCAGAGCCCCCCGCATCAGTCGTCACTGATTTATATATGCAATCATTGTTTCTTATTCCACCACCAGGTAAAGTTTGAAGTAAGTAATTCGGGGCACCTTATAAAGCAAAATATATTTATTTTTCGATACGGAATCTAAAGACCATACTCGTATTTTCAGAATTTTAAAGTGAAATCATCCTTATAATGAATATTGAGGTGTTATGAAATAAAAAATCTTTCCTTTTTTTGGTTTTAATGTTCGATATTTAAATAACACAACACTTTCCCGATTTAAACTTGTTCTTCTATTTTATATCCAGACCACCACCAATTTCCCTCATAAATTCGCTCATACTGACAGCTTTCATTTAATTAGCATCGCAAATTCAGGAATTCAGGGAGATTACATCGGATGAGGCAATAACGCGGAGCATCGGCAAACACAGAACCTCGCATTCGATAGAAGAAAAAAAAATCCTAATAGAGAAGTTGAAGTTATTTTCGTGTTGGCATACCGACGCATAGTGAAGTAGCGGTTACAAGGTAACTGTATCAACAATGCGCAACGATTAACAATTAAATACTTCTTATTTTACACTGTCAGTCAAACCGAGCTCTGAGGAACGGTACCGCAGGTATACAATAGAAATGCGACCGAAAAAATTGTTGTTTGAGAGCGGAAGTGACTCACGCGAAATTGTCGCGTTCTTTCTTCAAGACGATGCCTGGCTTTTGCGTGGGCGATGCACAGGATGTTCCACTTAAACGTTCCTTCATGAATTTATATACAGGATGTATCGAAACATGTGTCTGAAAATGAAGGGTGCGATTCTTTGGCTCATTGTAAAAAAAAGTTCTTATTAACATGGACCCGCAAACGCACCGTTTTCGAGATATGGGGTGTCAAAAAAAAGATTTGTTACACAAACACAAAATTTGAGTTCTATATCTTATACGGTTCCTGAGATATCATTAAAAAATAAAAAATTTTTTTTGACAACATGTCTCTCGAAACCGGTATATTTGTTACCCATGTTTTTTTTTTCTTAGAATAAGCCAAAGAATTACACCCTTCATTTTCCAACACGTTTTGAAACAGCCTGTTTTTGAATAATTATTTTAAATTACATGTTTCGGGTGTTGCATGTCTGTTGATTAGAATTCTTAGAATTACATAATTAATAGATCAGGGCGGATCTGTCGAAATATACCACTTCTTGGATGTAAGAGGGGACAAGATAATTTTCACTGGAATACCTTCAGTACAACTCATATAATAAATGTGTAGATCCCTAGATCTGAGCGAGGTCCGAAACATTTTCAAAATTGTAAAAATGTTTAAAAAAAACCTATTATTTCCGAGTTTTTGAAAAGGAAAAAAGTTTTAGAATTGAATTTTGCACAATATACTGTTAGTTAAAAATATTTAAATTTATTACCGATGTTGCAAAATAGCAATAATTGCTGAAAAAAAGCAAAATAATCAAGTTTTTTGGATAAGTTTTTTTTAAATATTTTAATTGCTCCGAGGGCATTCTAATTTTGGTAAAAAAAACTTTAGAGTAGATATAATAAAACAACACACCAAATTTCATTAAAATCGGTTCGATAGTTCTCGCAAAATAATTTTTTGAAAAAAATTTTGAAAACAAATTTTCGAATTTTCAAAATGTTGCACAGCTTCGAATAAAGCATCTAGATACTTGAAAATATAGAAAAGACCGCTCAACCTCTCAAATGGTTTTTGAAAAATTGAAATCGGTTGATTAGGACGGCAACAGTAAATTTTTACAGTTAACATTCTTTTTTTTATTTTTAAACAATTAGATTACATTTATCAATTTGCAATTTAGTTTTCGATTTCTTTTATCCCAAGTCTCGCAAGCCAAGGAATTCGAATATCGTAAACCCAACTGTCTAATTTGCACATATCTTGTTATAAGTGAATAAAGTTTATTATTTATGTCTTAAATATACTGTATATTTTACCCTATGCTATTGCATTTTTTCAATGAAAAAAAATTTATTTAAGTATTTATTTCCAAACTATGAATATGAATATATTTAGTTATAATTATTACAATTATTTAAATACTTTTTGTTTAAACAAATTAAAAAAAAATATTTGGAAATTATTTTTTTTATTAAATATAGATAAAATTAAGAAAAAATAGTACCTACTTTAAAATTATAATTTTTGGAAAAAACTAAATTGCAAATTGATAAATGTAATCTAATTGTTTAAAAATAAAAAAAAATAGTATTTACTTTAAAAATTTACTGTGGTCGACCAAATCAACCGATTTTAATTTTTCAAGGTTGAGCGGTCTTTTCTATGTGAAAAAATTTTCAAGTATATAAATGCTTTATTTGAGACTGCAACATTTTGAAAATTCGAAAGAAATTTTTAAAAATTTTTTTCAAAAAATTATTTTGCGAAAACTATCGAACCGATTTTAATGAAATTTGGTGTGTTGTTTTATTATACTCTAAAGTTTTTTTACCAAAATTAGAATGCCCTCGGAGCAATTAAAATATTTTTTAAAAATTATCCAAAAAACTTGATTATTTTGCCCTCTTTTCATCAATTATTGCTATTTTGCAACATCGGTAATAAATGTAAACATTTTTAACTTACAGTATATTGTGCAAAATTCAATTCTAACACTTTTTTCTCTTCAATATTCTTCCAAAATGCATAGGTTCCAAGATATAAGTAAAAAAACTCAGATAAAATAGGTCTTTTTTAAAAATTTTTTTAAACAATTTTGCAATTTTGAAAATGTTCCGGACCTCGCTCAGATCTAGAGATCTACACTTTTATTATGTGAGTTGTACAGAAAAAAATTGCTTGCCCCGTCTCACATCTGCCCTGGTCTATAATTTATTTTAGATATTAGCCCGAATCTAATGACCTTCAATGGTACGTACAAGCGACTTCATTACTAAAAACTGCCACCTTTCGTTGACTTGCAAACAACAATAATAATTGAAGCCTGACCCCTTTCCCGATTGTCAGAAAAGTGGAATGGTTTAAGGGAAATGAACACGGAAGATAATTCCCAAGTCGTCACTATCCCATAACGCGACGGTATGTGGGTAGTGTTTGATAGATTTACTGGCATCGCAGGCTACATTCTAAACGAAAATTAAATGGTATGTTAGTCCCTCCCTATACGAATATAATAATTCTAATCACACGACCAGGAGTTGCGTGACTGGTTAACAATTTTATTCCGTATGAAATTTAAATAAAAAGGAGATATCTCATGCCAGAGGATTACTCAGTGTCCATTCTTGGTGA
Organism: Anoplophora glabripennis; assembly: GCF_000390285.2. Lineage (NCBI taxonomy): Eukaryota > Metazoa > Arthropoda > Insecta > Coleoptera > Cerambycidae > Anoplophora > Anoplophora glabripennis. Next base: position 1,100,282 of record NW_019416247.1, read on the forward strand.
TCGTATTACATTAAACAAACGTATCAAAAATTAAAATATGACTTACTCGTACTCGTACAAAGAAACTTGGTTTCGACGTGTTTTTATGAATGTTGGGGTGCATGGAAAAGTAAAATAATATTGTCGCCAAAGCAACTACCCAATTTGGACCGTATCACAGCATAAGCCTTACCAGGACTGAGCTCCAGTATCCTTATGCTGTGATACGGGTAGGGACTAAGTTCTGCATCCCGAGACTGTGACTCAATCCTTACACGGGATGTTATGCGCGAACTTAGCATTTTGGTATGAGTGCGTCTGCCGTTATCCTTATGCTGTATGTTACGCGAACTTTTCGATGATTTGACAATTTAGAGAAACTGAGGCATTTCGTGCAAAACTCTATTAATAATTATTGGACGAACCAAACTGCACGTATGCCCGTCTCTAACACCTTAGCTTTTTATTCGACGCCAGAATACGCTGATATGATAACTTGTATATAAGATATCTGGAGAATATTTGATAACTTTCTTGGCATTCATACAACGAATGATATATTGCCCTAGGATCCCTCAGCTTAGTCGATATATCTTAAGTAAGATAAATCATCCGATATTTCACTTGAGTTATCGCATTGTACAAAAGACCCCACTGCCTCTCAAATAACAAGGCCGTATTTTGCCAAAACGCTTACAAAACGAAGTTATTACATTATACTGAAACATATAGGGTGTTTACGAATTAGGAGATTTATGGTCTTGGTAAAAGAACTCGATTGTAAAAATTTACATTAGTAAAAGTTGCTTAAAAATAAAGGCAGAAAGTATTTTTTAATAATGCATATAACTGTTCGAGTACAGCTGAAATTTTTAAATATAGGCTGAGTACTGATACTGCAGAGGGTTCATAAATGATTACAAGCCCTGTGACCAGTAATTTTAGAGTAGAGTAGAGTAGAGTAGATATTTATTAATGTTTACACCAGAGAGGTTTACACAAGTCAAAGTACAACAATAAAATGTATGTATACTACACAAAAGACACAATACCATTATATACATAAAACACAACATACATGTTAAAAACTAAGCATTTCTGTCAGACAAAAACTCGTCAAAAGTGTAGTAAGCCCCCGCTAACAGCCGTCGTTTAATTGTGGTTTTAAATTCCCTTACAGGGAGGCCCTTAACAACTAATGGCAAGGTATTATAAAATTTAGGTCCCCAGAAATTGATGGCATTTCTGCTCCTAGCAACCCTCAAAAAATCACCCCTCAAATTTTCGTACTCGCTATATCTAGTAGAGTGTGTGTGAATTTCACGGACTTCCGTAAAGTCGTGCAAGTTCTGTTTAACATGCATAAGCGCTGACAGTATATATACTGAAGGTACCGTAAGGATCATTAATTCTCTAAATGTATGTTTGACATCATCTCGATATCCCAATCTAGCCATGACTCGCAACACCCTCCTCTGTACCGCGAAGACGCTCCTCAGATGTGCAGAATGTCCCCAAATTACAATATTATATGAGAAGGCAGCATGAAATAAAGAGTAGTAAATATTCTTTATCAAGTCAAAAGATACTTCATCCCGCAAATTTCTAATAAGGTATATTACTCTAGATAATGTTTTCGAGACATTAGTACAGTGTACTTCCCACGTCAAGCTTTTGTCGAGCCACACACCCAAGAACTTCACCGCCACCTCAGACGCAACGCCATCACTGGGAGACCTCGTACTAAAAATCATTTGTTTCGTTTTATTTTTATTTAACATTAACTCATTTGCATCATATCCCACTCTTTATTAATAGATATCAGTGTTGTATCATCTGCAAATAACACCCCCCGTGCTGTACACACATTTTTCGGCAGGTCATTTATGTAGATGAGAAAAAGTAGGGGACCGACAACCGACCCCTGAGGGACACCATAACTGACATCTTTTTCAGAGGATACGGTGTTAATCAAGCAAGTGACCTGTTTACGCTTGTACAAATATGATATGAATTTTGTCTGGAACAGTAATTTTATTTCCTTCATTTTGGCGATTAAGTTTCAGTAAAGTTAAAAATTATTAAAACAATAAGATTACATTAAAACGCAACATTCTATTTCACCGGCTGTGATTGGTATAGTTTTTCACGAGATTCTATTCAACCAATCAGCGATTGCATTGTCTCGGGCGTAGACATAACGATTTGTCAATGTTCATTGTAAACGAGTCATTAATATTGGTGGCCAAGATTTAGGGAACTTTCGTTACCAATATCAGTCCTGTAACGTTGGTTGCCTAAGTTCGGCGGTCACGTGGCTTGTAAGCATTTATGAAGGCTGTGTATTTAGCCCTGAAGTAAAGTCCACTCAGGCTGAATATGTTTTTATTAATACTACCGATTAGGTATTTTTTTTATTCGCACTAGGTTACACTCAGTGAAGAAAAATGTATACAATATCAATATATGCCAAAGATCTATATATTTCTCCACGGTCGTAAATATAGTAAACAGTGAAGATTTTTTTTTGTTTTACAGGTCATCTATTGCATTAAAATTAGTTGTTTCTTAACTGTCATCCTTGCGCATATTAAAAGTCTCTTGTTGTTGTTTCGCTATTAGTCTAGTTGGGGTAAAAATATAGTAACCGACAGTTACTGTTGTTAGTGGTTAGTGTTTTATGCAAATGAAACAGAATTACGAGTAAAAGAGGCCGTGCTCTGCTACAATATCATCATTTACATGTAGACTTCTGCAACTAGCTACCAGTAATTTATATTTTTGAAAAAATGTTTCCCAATGTATGTACGTTAAGGAATGTGGTACTCATAAGATGGAACTCCACCTCTATTGCTGTCATATTGAAGAAAATTATTTAAATTCTCATTTTATTTTTGAGGATGAAAATAAAACATGTTTAAGAAACGTCCCGTGGATCAAGGATATAATGGCGTTATCTACTTATTCTTTTTTACTTTTCTTTATGTCACAAGGTTTAACATAACAAGACAGTTAACCTTAAAAAAAAAAAAAATACAAGTTTGTAAACTAAATGGTGAAATTTAAAGTACAAAATGTAGAAGATGTGTGCATTCAATGATATTTGAAGCCTAGTCAAAATTATTTCAAGTCAATTCAAGCAATTTATCTTAGCCATGTGAAAGAATCTGATAATAAATTGAACACTACAAGACTGTACATCTAAAAATGGAGGAATAAATGTTAATTCGACCACTGTTATTCGTCTTTTGATCCAGAAATGCGGACGGTACATCGTTACATAATGTACTTAAGCATTCATTAGCTAAGGAACGAAATGGTGTCGCCATAAACAGCATTTGTTTAATTTATTTTTATTAGCTCTACACGGCGCCACGTCCTTATATTTCTGCAATACTTGTTTACACAGAAGTGCAAAAATGATGTATATACACCACTAAAAGACACAACGTACGCTGGATTAGGAAATAAGAATGGAAGAAAGCGAAACGTTCCCATTCGTCTCAAGCTCAATTAGCATTCGTGATGTCTAGTGGTCGGGCACGCGAAATCCATTTACATCGCCGACCCCGTGCCATGTTTGGAGATCGCAGACCAGACACGAGAGACGACGGAGAGAAAACGTCTGCAGATTTGCGTGTCGATGTTGGCTTTTGCCATTTCGGAGGGCCCCAATTACGACTGCAGCACGGAACTGATGATGAAGCTAGTTACCGAGACGCACACTTATCCACCGGATAATTATTCCCTTTTACGGGTCGATTCGTAGGGCACCGAGGCCCGGGCTTTTTAACCCGGATCGAAATCGGGCTCTAATTAACGAAGACCTCAGATACGAGCTCTGTGGAGTACTTTCGAATTGGAAATATCCAGGAGACCTGGGCTTGGCTAAAAAGTGAAATAGTTTTTTGGTGTGCAATAAAAAAGAAGAGAAACTTCAATGGATAAAATATTAAACTGTAGTGTCAGTTGAAATAATTGAAATTGAAAATTGAAAAGAACTACATTAAAATATAAATATACTTTATATGGGCCATTAAATCTTCGACATCTTGCAAAAGCGATTAAAAAAACTCGAACAATTATTCTCATTTAATTCGCATAAATCAGAATACGACACGGGTTCAGAATCGATCCCTGAGGCACTCTGCAGTTTGGAACCGACGAAGGTGAACTCTATCGTAATAATGGCGATGTACCATTATGTGGTACAAAAAACTTCTTGGCACGGCAGATAAATATTCCCGTAAACACGTAGCAATGTCGGTACGTATCTGATTTTACGCTTGAGATAGCTCGACTGAGCACTCAGGCTCGAGCTTCGAGATTTCAGTTTTTTAAACTGAGATAATACCACGAACAGGTAAAAATAGTGGGAATTTAATACGTCAAAGCTGCTGTAAGACAAATTTGAAAAACTTATAGACATTTTCAACAGAAGCATTGATTTTGCTAAAATGGTTCGTTATTTTGGAGATCGCAGTTAAGTTCTATACAGTGAAGAAAAGGTAAACAAAAAAATTCAATAATTCCAACAAGACTAATGCCTCGGTCAGTCCTGTAACATTCAATTTCAGACGACGCACACACCAGCAGAAGAATGATGGATTGCATCCCTCATTGTTACACCAGTTCCAATCATCTAGTTCAAACAGACCCGTGTCTTATACCCGACAAATCACGCCGTCTAATCTGAGATTAACATATTCGATACATCAACATCCGATGACTGATCATTTTCCAAATAAAATGTATACGTGCACCTTTCATAAAAGATTGCTATCGTGCAGCTGTTCGTAATTATACCTAACATGTTGCGTGACGTCTGCCTTAAATTGAATTACGCCAGACAACGGACAAACCGCCAGGCAATCAAAAATATATACATACATATAAAAAAATACACTTGAGATATTTACTGTGTGGAATATACCAGGGAAAATGCAATCTAATGACAATGATATGTGAAATTTCCCATCGGACTCTTCTACGATTTTTTTTATTAGTAATTACGTTAATTATATTATTCATACTTCCAAGTCAAGGGCGTTGAGTACCGGCTAGGAAAACGGCAGAACGGGAAGTCGAATCGCTTGCCCGTTAAATTAACGAAAAAATTCATACACCGCAGCATTCTTAAATGAGGTTTTGCATAGATCAATCTGACTAGTCTAGTCTGACCGACCTCTAATTATATTCCGTATGCATGGAGCGTTAGAGAACTGCTCGGCCTTCCTAGATCGGCTTTTTCCTAATTTCGATGCGTTTAGATTTCTCAAAAAGTCCATGTACATTTTGGATAGTACCATCCCGATTTATCATTTTTTTTAAAGACGCGTACTTCTTACATAAAAACGCCATTACAATTAAAATCTTTTCTTTTATGAATTGTACTAAATTTAATTACAATTCATGTATAAATTCCTGAGATACTATTTTTTTTTACATTCACACCCTTGCGAAAACCTGAGTTTAAAGTTTATAGAAAAAAGTAGGTATATTCAATTTTCAATAAGAGGACCATTCCTGCATCCATTTTAGAACTCAAAGAGAATCATTATCACCATGTACAAAGAAAATATTTAATTACCTTCTGATCTAATTCCACCTACGTCACGGTACGATCCTCCTCTATCGAAATGCCGATAATCCCTCGCCCGTTCTCACTTTTGTCACGCACTTTTTATCACGTACTCGTTGGCCGTCGAGAACCCCAGCTGCATCTGTTTCAGCAGAACCCCGGAGCCCGAGAGAAGTGTCTTAAGATGTTATTTTGAGAGCGCCGAGGGTTCATTAACACAGCGCAGCATCTAAAATAAGTGTCCCCAAGACGACTGACGGTCTGCCGAAGCCTCATTGGCGGGCGCAAAGGCTTCGCTTAAATCCGAAAATTCATGAAATGATCGATATGATGAAATCCAAATGTAATACTTATTGGCATACGCTCCTGACTGAGTTGACTACAATGCGTCCTGATTTATATCACACTGAAAGTTAGGCAAAAAAGGAATTCGAACATTTCAGTTCAAATAATTTCTTATATCATTTGAAAGAATATAGAGATTTTTTCCTGATACATTCAATAGGTTCATTTAGCACATTTTATATTAAAAATATTGACATAAATATTTCATCGCATATATAGGGAGAGGAATCAAAAATTTTCCACGCCTCAGGTGCACGAATAGAAAAGACGCCATCAGCGTCCAGGATAATTTAGAACAATAACAGGGCTAGCTATTCTAAGTAGGCTATTAAAAAACAATCTGTGCCTAAAGAAAACAAAACAAAGTCGCAGCCCGACTAATTTTAAGCGTGCCTTGCTGTCCTCTACTTGGACCTTCCGCTGTCACGAAGAAGGCGAGTGGCGAATGTTTCTCTGGAAATGTATTCGAACCCGCTACTAATTTTAAACCGGCCGTCCTAATGGGAAGGTTTATGTTCATGTAATCTATGATCTAGCGCGACGCCAAAGACAACTTCTATTAAAATGAATGTTTATTTAGTCACCAATACAAGAAATAGCGCCGTAAAAGGAGAGCTGTTCAGAGGCTAATTGCTCAGACAGCATTACCTACCGCAGGATGGAACCACGACTTCTTACGCGTTTAATAATTTATTGTATGTATATGAGGTCTATTTTTAACTTGGCTTAGACTATTGTATTCAAAGAATACCCGTCTCTTCCAAACACAGCTTGACCAAATACAAAAAATAAATGGTATTTTACTATTATAAGTATGTAGGCATTGCAATAAAATAATAACGCAACCAATCTACTTTTATATGTATATATTCTTGTAAAGTTTGACCATGTTATCATTTTAAATCATGACAAGGTCCCCTTTCCTCCAAAATAGACACATTTCCTTCACTTTTATTTCTGATGGCATTCCTGCGCACACGACCGGACCAAAACAACCCATATAGTTAACATCAGTGATTCATCGACAACCAAGTCATGTCTCGTGGACCGCTGTTATTGAATTGGGGTCTTTTTTATGAATTACAGTGCGCCGCGTCCAGTGCCGTAATACTTACTCATTCCGTATGACTAACCGAAAGCCATTCTTTGTTTGGAACTTAATTAATCCTCGCCAGGAGAATCTAAATATAACACGGGAGCCCGGAGGCGCATACCTGCTTCTTTGTTCGAATTTTCACCTTCAACATCGCAAAAAAATCGTCGATTCACAATATTTACCGGCAAGCCCACATCTATAGGCGAATATAAAGAAATAGCCAGTCGAACGACTCCTACGCCTTCACCAGCAACGGACAATAGAAAATCGTTAAGGAATCCCGAAAGAAAAAACCGACCGATTTAAAAGTTATTCCATAACCTGTTACTTTTTTGACCTTCTAATTCGTATTTAGAGAAATTCCTATATACAGGGTGCAGCATGTATAATCTATAAAAATTAAACTACAGCTTCCCGATGATATTTGTAATAGAAAACTCTTATACCAAAAAGGTCTATCTTCGTGTTTTTTTTGGTAAATAAAGTTCATTTATTCAAAGAAAATGAAGGCCGACCCTGTGTTATTTATTAAAAACTTTGTAAATGTTTTTATGCGACCCGAGATGCAACCTTATAATTTAAGTCGGTATAATCTAATACTAGTAATACTAAAAGAGGGTTAGGTTACATTGTCAAAAAATTTGTGCAGTCAACTGATTTTGTATTTGTATTGAATTCATTATTCACTTAATTATTATTAAATATTAAGTACCGTCCATCGACCCATCAGTGTTAAAAATTGAGATTCCAGAAAAAAGTTTTTATTTTGTAATTCCACGATAGTGACAGTGTAATTTTTATAAAGTAAAAAGTAAGAATACCAAAACAATGCATTTACTATTTCCGAACGTGTCGATATGGTGTTAGTGTATGGTGCAGCCGGAGAAAATGCGCTCGCGGCGACTAGGTTGTACCGGGAACGATGGCCACAACCTCACCCCCCATGTGCAAATACAATCCTACAGTACATTCAGTGGTTGCGAGATACGGGAAGTGTTATTCCTCGAGGAGAAGGGCATGGTCAGCAAGTGAACCTTAATGTTAAAGATGCAGTGTTGGAAAATCTTGACGAAGACCCCACAATTAGTACTCGACGACTCGCACAGAACTTTATCTCGTACCGTACATCGCATCTTAAGGCGCCAGCTGTTGCACCCCAATCATCTGCAACCAGTTCAACAGATTTTATCCCCGGATTGTGATCAACGAATGCGTTTTTGCAGATGGTTTTTACGGCAATGTGCCTATCAAGTAGACTGAGTGCGTCGTTACCTGTATCCGCGCTAATGGGGATCAATTTCAACATTTTCTCTAGAAATGGTAAGTTTTATTTCATTTTGTTCCATATTTTAATGGAGTTTGTTTAGTGCACGCAGTTGGCAACTACAGATGCTTACGGATGTGGTTTTGTTTGCGAACTCTTACAGTAAGAACACTACATTTAAGACAGTAATTAGTATTAATTATTATAATAAGAAAATATCAGTTTTTTTTAAATATCTGTTTTTCTTATATTGTACTTTTGCATTGAAGAATTCCCCAAAAATTGAGAAGTATCTTTCTATCTTTCAACGACGATTTGTTTACGCGGCTGGTCTACAGCCGGTAACTCATCGTACAGCACACGGACACGACCGTTCCAGAGAAAATATTTTGATCCATAGGTAATTGAACTTTAATTTACGAAAAAAAAAAACGCCAAAAAAATACTTTTCTATTACAAATATCGTTAGAAAGCTGTAGTTTAATATTTAATCAAAGCAATATATAAGAGCTCCATAACCTATAAAACAGTCACTATATAATCGTTGAAGACATAGGCTTGAAATTTGTCACTATAGTTTTTTTCTTTTTTTTTATAGTAGCTACCTTCGTGTAAAAGAGCAGAACGTTATTTTCAAGAAAGTTATTTGACGTTAAAGAGAATCTTTTCCAGAATAGGATAGATGATGCCTATTCAAAGCTTTCGTACCTACTCTTAGATTTTTTTTCTCGTAAAATGTAGAAAGAATTTGTTTGACTTTTCATTCAAATGCGATTTTAAGTTATTCTGTTTTTCACGAAGTCAATAGCCATTTTTTTATTAAATTGTAGTGTATAGTTCAGTCACTATGAGGAAACTGGTTTGTATCAAATTTGAAGGCATTATACAATTCAATGATTATTATGAAATTGGTCAAAAACTACCAATCTTTGATATGCTGTAGAGCCCTTAGTAACCGTTTAATGAACTCTGAGAGTTTGCCGCGACGTCTCTGTCACACTATGTATAGAAGACACAAGGATACACTCGAAGAATTTAAACATTAATGTTCATCAAACTCGTACCTACATTTAGACATTCAAATTTAAGACAAATGTTCCAAAACACAATTTATCTTTTGCTTTTGTCAATTAATATGCACCCGTACCTTCCCGGAAGATATCTGCACCATCAATTTATATGACTTTCTCGATAAGGACGCGCGGAAGAGAAAAATGAGAAGCAATTAGATGAGAATTTCGACGGCGGTGAAAAATGGAAGCCATAAGATTGGATTTATAATTTAATTAAAACTCTCCCGACTCGGGAAAGTGAATAATTATTGCCGAGACAAATTTAGATCGACCTGGGGAAAGTCTTTTAAAAGAAATAATAGAAAATTTTGATTAATATTTTATAGCTGAGATCAATTCGATTTCTTAGTTAAAAGAATTAAGCGTGAAGATTAGTCAATGTGTCAACACACGTGTATTACTGGTTGCGTTTGCAAAAAAAAATTATTGGTTGCGGAAACACGAAACGTCTCTAGTTCGGATGCCGAATATCTACGAAATATTCCTGAATTGAAATTTGAACTTTAGGAACACTTTGTAGAAATTCGGTAGTCGAATTGAGTCACGTAGTTAAAAAAGTTAAAACTTAAGTTTTCCCAAAGTTAACCTAATTAGAGAAACAATCCTGAAGCATCACCATTTAGCATTTTCTGCAAACCTCATTATTAGTTCTTTTCCGCTTTTCTTCGTCTATTCCTACAGAACCCCAAATTACCCCGACTTAAACCTAACGCGAAACAAGTAAACGACTTAGCATTTTTAGTGCTAATTCGCCGGCTTCTCCAGAACCACAAGAGGGACTCTAATGATCCTGGGCCTTTGTAAATTTGTTTTACGACTCGTTAGTCCCCGCGTCTATACTTAGACCTGAGAGCCAACTTTATTGTACCGAGAGTTTTAATGAAATACGCCGCCAGAAAAAAAGAGTTAACGGCGTTCGCGACTTCAAAGAGTTCGCTTGATGCTGAGAGGGTCGGCAAGAACGTTAAAATTAAATTGGTGTGCCTTGGAATCGGAGAAGAGCCCGTCTGCGGTTAGAGGCGAACGCGTGGAATGCCTGCGTACTTAACACCGGAAAATGAGGATTAATAAAGTCTTCAAGGTGGGCGTCGTTTCCAGGGAACATGGGGAAACAAGCCGCAGGCCAGCTCAAAACAAAAACCTAATAAAATGAATTTCGTCAAATAATTCATAGCAATTGGATAGCAGACTACCATAACTAAACTGATGTTAGGCCACACATTATGCAGTACCTGAATTTGGTTCTTAAACCATTTACAATAGATGAATTCCATTAAGGTGGCGCTTGCTATATCAGCTTAGAAAATAACGCCTTTCTGTGGACGTCGAAGCAAAAAAAGAGAACCATTTGGTGTTGCAGCTATACGGTTTATATAGAAATGTTAAATATTATGATTAAATTATAAACAAAAATTGTCCTTTTGAGGAAATCATTTCAAATTTCCCGCACTTTTAATTTACTTCGCTACAGACGCACACGTAAACGCTGTCGCCTTCCTACTGCCAATGTTATGTCAAAAAATTATGTTGTTCGATTGTTTGGATTTATACTGTTTTATATTTAATTGACATGTTGAATTTTATTGTTTTATTTATTTTTATACTTGTTAGCTATTACAATTATTTTGTGTGTCACAAAAAAATCAACATAGATTTGTGAGTAACTGAAGAAATAGAATACTGCTAAAGCTACGTCTTTAAGGTATTCTGCTGGTGTTCATCGTCGGCAAAAATCATCGGCCTACACTGTCTGCAAGAACGTCGTTAAAATGATACTTATTGCAATGACATTCTGTGCTTACAGTAAGAGACACCATTTCGTCCGGTGAAAACGCCAGCAGCAGCTTAAAAATCGTTGCTTAAGGAGTATTTTTTAACACTTGAAAATTAATTTGAATTATCCTCCATCGGTTTTATTATGGTTATAATGAAATTGTATATTGAGAACTGTAAGTATGTACCTAAATTCAACATTTTCATCTTGAAATGTAAAAGAATGGGAGGAGGTCCTATCTATTAACCATATTATTATTAACAAACTTTAAATCTCTCTCCCCAGAATACCCCAGTTTTGCATAAAAATGGTTTGGTTATACTAGTTTGGTTATATTTTATCTATTTTGCACCAGAGTGGGCGCTTTACTCGAATTGAAAATTCTCTCCGACTTCTGCTATCCCAAAATATGGTTATTCTATCACCCAAATACAGCGCCACCTACAACTTCTTCTGAATAAGAAATAGGGCTCCAATCGCAATTTAGAAGTGTCTGGCAGTTCCTTGCCTCGACACGTCCATATTATTACTATTATTATTACCAGGAACGTAAATAAATACTATTCCAGAGGAAAAAAAATCACTAGAACTAGCGGGCTTTGTCGCGAGGCGTAAATCAAGCGAAACGTGACTAGTAAGTTGAAGTATGGAGGCATTTTGATATTTTTCGATGTATCCGCGCAGTTTGGCGGCGGTAGTAAATTAGAACCGCAATAGTATAAGATCTGTGATAAATTTCGTTCTCGGAGGGACGCCGACAGCTGCTAGCGCGTGTGTGTGAACTGTCACGCTTGAGGCGCGTTTCAATTCGGTTTGGGTTGTGCTCGTCCCACAGCCATCGCTGCTGAGTCTCGACTTCTCGGATATTATCACGGGATAACAAATAAAAGTTGGCAGCGGTTTAATGTACCTACTATTTTATAGTAGATACTAATGACCTGTTTCGGAAATTAACAAATTATAGGAAACTTATACGCTATAAATTAGATTTTCAAAGAAGTTTGGGGACCGCTGACGTAATTCATGTTTCAGTTTCCTTCAAGCAAATTCGAAATAATAACTGTAATGGAATACTAGGAAGAAAGGGATAATAATTCTAAACTTCTGAAAATAACTCTTTATCTGCCCAACAATGACTGACTATAAATTTACGTCACAGATAGGATCCCATTACGATGTCAATTTATAAATGTCATAAGATGTAGTGCTAATGATGAAGGGACGTGTATTATTACAGAAGCGGACTTTTCCAAACTGGAATTAGACATTATAAGTGATGAATGGCTATCAGGAAAAAAGAAGCAATCTCGAGAGGAAATATATAGTGCCATAAAAGTAGTTTCTGTACTATAGTTTTCTGAATACAGGGTCGGAAAGTCCCCATGGTTCATCGGCCGTCACGTGAGAGCGACAAAGTAAGTCATAGAAATCCGTGCGATAAAGAAAGATGGCTATAATGAAGGCGTCAAATAGTCACCGCCCATTTTGCCCTTCCACAAATAAGAAGTGGATCTTATTTGTAGAAGGGCGAAATGGGCGGTGACTATTAGACGCCTTAATTATAGCCATCTTTCTCCATCGCACGGATTTCTATGACTTACTTTGTCGCTCTCACGTAACAGCCGATGAACCATGGAGACTTTCCGACCCTGTATATACACTTATTATAAAAAACGTGCCTTTGAAATATTTTTTTTGAGTCCTTTAAATGCCCTACTAACAGTAGTTTTAAAAATGCAAAAGCGAATTAAATAATAATCACGCTGGATTAAATAACTGTCCAATTAAATGCCCTAAAGCAACTGGGAATTTAAACAGTCTCCTTCTGCTCGATATTGCGACGCCCCATTGACTGCCCCGAGTGCCGATTTTGAAATTTCCCCCTCACCGGGGACGACGATTGCTGAACGACGAAATCCCATTTAGACCCGCTCGTGAATTGTGTGCAACAATTATCATCTCGCGTTACCATTTTGTAACTCTATTAGGGCGGTAGCTATGGCGACGAAACGGGAGAAAGATGCGGAGCCTCTCAGAAAGAACATGATCCTTGGTCACGCAATAGAGGTTTGTGGTGTAACAAAGATATTTTTGGTATTCATATTTTTATTAAATCCGGCCCGAAGGACCAAAAATGTAAAACTCGAAAATAGTTGTTTCTTATACCAATTTAAAACTATCTATTAATCTGATAAATAAAACTATCTGTATTGAAATTTTTGCCAGGTAAAACTGAGTTCAGCAAATTACTTATTAAACAGATATATCATTCATCAATTGTTTCTTGTATTATTTAAAACACGGCCAATTATAAAGGTGAATGATGATGTATTAGTGCATGCCAGCATTATATAACAATTACTTAGTAATTTACTTCAATGTACAACTTAATTCACCGGAAGTAAATGGTAAACACTTGAATAACCTTCCAGCAAGGCAGTTTGCTGTCTGAGACCGTGTTTTCACGGTGCACTAGAGACACGCAAACAGCCATTGCGAAACGCAGCAGTCCGCCTGCATTGCGTAAATCGAAACGGAAATGGCCCCAATTCGTAACCCTGCGAGGCACCATAAAAATTCCAGCGTCTAATAAAAATTCGTCACGCGCATAAACTTATAAGCAATTTATGACACAGATCCGCTGTGAGTTTTCCTTTTGAGAGCGCGCAATTGGCGATTGTGTAATTGTTCATTAAGTATTCATTTATGGTTAGATGATATCATGTGAACGAAAATATTGTGGCAGTGAAATCAATCGATCTCCAGTGAGAGATGTAGAAAAGACTTACCAGCATCAGCGGGAGGTGTGGGAGTCTCTTCTCTGGCCAATCTGGGTTCCTCTGCGTCGGCGCTCTGCTGCTTCTGAAGCTCGCGTTCGATTTCCAGGGCTGCCTTCTCCTGGTGCTCGATGAAGGGGTTGCACACCCCCTCGGCAGGATTGTTGTTGGTGAATACGTCGCCGAAACCTTTGGCGGTCTCTACTGGGGAGAGCGCGTCGTCCACGGCGTCCACGTCTGTCTCAGGACCGAAGTCGTCATCGTCGAACTCGGAAGCAGACCTTTTACCGTTCGATTTTTCCTTCGGGTAAAAATCTGCGGTAGGCGAAATGTCAGTACCTGCAACGACTTCCTTTTAATAGATTTCTTCGAAAAAAGTTTACTATCAGAAATCAGAAGTGGGATTTATTATATCAGAAGAGGGACGATTACTCAAAGGCTCCTAGTGTACTCACCGTTCTGTTTGAAGTTGTCCGTGAGATTTAAAAGTAGGCCGTCGGATTTCTGGGAGATGATGTTGTCTGTGGGGGCGCCATTAGAGATGGCGAAGGGATTATTGGCGTTATCGAGGCTGGCGTCCATGGTGGTAGTGGTGCGGTTGCGGTTTGCCCAGTGGGCCTCCGCTGCTATCTTGGACGGTTCCCGGAGAAAAACAACTATCACCGATATGTTATCCAACGAGCCCTGGTCTCTCGAGAGCTGGACCAAGTACTGGCTTATTCGATCGACGTCACCTACAAACAAAAGATTAATTTTAAAATCATTCGTTTCCCCACATAATTAATATTAGCTTATAGTTACAACAAAACGATAATTGGTTACTATTTTTAAATTAGTGATAAATTGGGACATAATTTGTTAGGGAAAAAATTTGTACAAAATGTATTTTATTTTATTTAACGTTGATTAACAAAACTTATGGTAATGATTTGACCTCGAAATAAAGTAATTATGATTAAAAATAGGTCGATGGTCGAAATACAAATCTCTCAATCAGTGGCGGAGATGCTGGGAATTCTCGTCATCAATAATCCCAGAATTTCGACGCCACTGAATATTTTCCAAATTCGATAAGTACATTTGTTTTCGACAATGAGAAGATGTCTTCTATTTTACTCAAAACACCAATTTTTAAGTAATTATTATTTTGTTAATGTTAAATAAGTCTTTATTTCACTAAGAAATATATATCGATTTTGCCATAGTGATTTTTAATTGTTGTATGGATGGTTATATATTTTTATGGTTTTTATTTTATTTTGGGTGTCCTGAATTACAGCAATTTTTCCTAGAAATATAATTTTAAATACAATGTGACCATAAGAAGTTCGAAACAAAAAATCGATGATATAATAATTTCCAATTGTTTTGGGGTTATCTCAGAAAATTTAAAGTTCATATGCCAATTATTTTTTAATGTTTTTCATAAGTACATTATATTTAAAATTTAATTTCTCAAAATTTACACAAGGTGTTAGAAGTTTGACTGCCTTAATTTTAACAGACGATAGAATACATTAAATTAACAAAAACCATTATATAACATGGGTCCTAAACTCAACCATTTCAAATAAAAAATTATCAAAATCTCCAATTCGATGTACAAAAGTTCGATTAATTAAGGAATATTGACATAACTGCGTGCATAAAATACCATAAAATACAATATTTATCACTTTTTTTAACTTCTTTGTGCTTAATTCTAAAAAATAATTAGCGTTGTAATAAATTTAAAATTCGATAAAATTTATATCGAACAGTGTGACAACGGCGCGGCGGATAACACGAGGTACTAAGCTGTCCAGCATTACGCAACTCAGTTGGTATCTGGAATTGAACCGTCTCAGTGTTTTTTGCGTACCACTATTTCCTTTTCTCGAGACGTTTTCCAGCGAGTGCGAGAAAATTGGATTCGAAGGTGTCGTGCGTGCATCGAAAATAGTGATGGACATTTTGAGCATATGTTGTAGTTTGTTTTGTACTTGTGCGTTTAAAAATTACTGAATTTTGTTTTTTGGTAAGTACCTAAATTATTTTTAATACGTATGATTATTTGGATGACGTGAATCTTTGGGTACTTTAATTACATATTTTTCAAATTCATCATTTGATTAAAAGTTATGTTCCTGTTTTTAGAGACTCATAATTACTGAAATTCGAGCCAAAATTTAAGCACAGCATATCTTCGTACTACAAAATCGATACATTTTATTTTATTTATTTAAAAACTGGGAAACAATTGTCTTGAAATTTATTAAATGTTTCACAATTACATTTTTTCCGCAGGACAAGTTTGCCGAGTGTATTTTGTCAATTGATTATGTTCGGCATTGTTTTTATTCAACTATTTCAAAGATTTATTTAAAAAAATATATTATTATTATTGAAAAATGGTTCATTTTCGAATAAAGTGAAAGAAACACCAACCAGAATTAAATGCACTTCAATTTCCGGAAAATTCAGTGGCGTCGAAATTCTTAAGTTCGTCGTCACGGTATCTCCCATCATCTCCGCCACTGGTAGACAGATTTGTGAATCAATATTTTGTGCACAATTAGTTAAATCATCACCTCAAGCTTCTTCAATTTACTTACAAACATTTGAGAGATATTTAAATATACATGGTGGTCCGAATTTTATGCAGGAAACTTCGAGGGCAGATAGATTTCTTTAAAATAATATGTGTTTGCCATATAAACATAGGTCTGGAACGACGCTGTTTTAGAGGTACAAGTTGTCAAAAAAAAATTGACTTTTTTGTTTATATCTCCGGAATCTATTAACCGATCTCCATAAAATTTGGTACATATAATGTATGATAGTAGGCCTTATATTCCCTGAAATATGACCTTTAAAGGTTCAACCAGTGGTGTACAACTGGACAGGGGTCACTCCCTTTTTTACAAAAAAACCTACGCCACCGCATTTTTTACATGTCATTGTAACTGATGCACAAAATACGTAAAAAAGGTGACTTTAATTTTTTCCCAAAGATTCGCCATTCTCAAGGAATTCATACCAATACAATCCCCTTGTGGCAGACACTTCTAACGATAATATTACAAGAATATTTATGTTTATGCTTAAAAGTAAGTGCAATTTGTAAGCACATCAACAAAATTATTTACACTCCTTTGTACACCACCTGTGAGGTAGTGTGGGATATAAACAAAAAATCATTTTTTTTAAACATCAACACCCTGTATCTCTAAAACGGGGCCGTTCCAGACCTATGTTTATAAGGCAAACACGTATTATTTTAAATCTATCTACCCTCGAAGTTTCCTGCATAAAATTCGGACCACCCTGTATATATTTTTAAAAATTCATCACTTTGCATCCCGAAAAAAGCGTCCTATGTTTAAATGAATGTTTTTTTCTAATCCTGAGATGTTCTATCACTGACACCAAGTAAGGTTTGGCGTTTGCAATTCGGAGCGCCCTGTATATACAAGACAGCTAACCACCTTTATACCCCTATTTTCTTTAAGATTATAATAACTGATTATTAGCTTAGCTAATTGACTGATACTTAGCCGCTTATATTCATGATTTGTCAATACTTCAGTAAAGTGGCGGGTGGTACAGTGGTGACTTCTGATCATTAATCAAATACTTCTCCCCTAGGGAGCTCAATTGACTGTTAAGTAAATGATCTTGCGGCTTACACATTTTTTATATACTCCTCGAATTGTAAATGTTTCATCCATTCAGAAGTTAAAATATGGTTGTGTCAATAAATTGATGATTTATATTTGCAAGACGCATAAACGATAATTTAAACTTAAAATCTGTGTGGAAGAGGGCCGGCCTGTTACCATTTTATTATAACTTTATCGGCGTTCTATTTGATTATTAATTTTTATAACAGAACTGCCAGTAACAATATTTACATACAATCCGCTGTTGCTGGAGAAACGAGAAACTATATCATAAATAAAACATACGTGATCTACTTTGCCTTATATACTTATACCGTGGTGTAATAAAAACCTGCATTTATAGTTCATGAAATACCCGACCGTATACAGCTAAAAATAGTGTTAACAGGTTACAGTTACCATTCAACATTATTATTACTATTATTATTATTATTATTATTATTATGGAGTCATTAAGTGTTTGCCGCTGATGAGTTTGTTCTTTATTGTTGCCACATACGTTTATTTTAAGCCAAGTTTATTACTAGATTCGTAGCCGCCGCGGAGGGATTTTAGATAAAATAAATCATTAAAAAAATAATAAAAGCTGCAGCGAAACACGCATTAGTTTCTCTGAAGTAATTTTGCAATTATGTACGGACAGCTAGTAAAACTAGTTTCAGTTCCTTTAATGGAAATAAATATTTATTACGCAGAAAGTAAACATATAATTCATACCTAATTTATTTACTTGCAATTAGATATTAATTTATACTTGCGACTAATTTGTGTTTTTTTTAATAAGATAACATTCTGCGGAAAATCACTTAAATGTAATATGTGAACTAATTTATACAGGGTGTCCCTGAAAAGGATGGACAACGCTTGACCACAGATTCCTTGGATGAAAATAAGACTATTTGGCCTAACTTACCTATATATAAAAGTGCACGCCTACTGAGATACAGCCTTCTAAATATAGAATAGATATCCTAGTTTTTTTTCAAATAATTTGAAAACTGTTTTTTTAGAAACTTCAAATTTGATACACTTATTTTTTTATATAAGGGCAAGGTAAATAAATATAGAATTTGGAGAGAATATATATACAGGATGTTCTATTTCTAGTGCCTGTGCGCCACTGGCTATCCCGTAACTTTTTTGTGTGTATGCCAATGACGACAGAATTTATATTTTTAAAAATAAGCACTATTTTAGAAGATTTTATTGCTCTTACAAAATTTCGATATCGTTTATGGATTTCGAGTAAAATTCGCATTTTTTATACATTAAATATAGGCAAAAATTCCGATTTATAAAAAATAATTTATAACTGCAGCCTCAAAGCAGGGAATAATAATGAAAAAACGTCACATTAAAAAAAATAACTACACATTTTTGGTATTAGTATTATCAATCAATAAAATAAAAATCAACACTAATATTTTAAATAAACAATATCAACTAATAATGTAAGAAAGTCAACATTAACATTTTAAATAAACTGATATTTGTAATCACATTAAAATAATATTACAGTAAATGCTCAAAGTTACTTTCTTGTTCTTAAATGCAAACATTAGTTCTTCGAAAATTAGAAATTATCCAATAATTGTGCATTACCTCTCATAACATTAATTTCATGTCGTATTCTACTCCATATTCGTTTTCTGTATTTAGTGAAAAGTGATTTTAAACTGTGGTCCTCAACGCTCCCCAAATGAAATAATTACATGGGTTTAGGTCCCTGGATCAAGGTGGCCATTTTAAAGGGGTATTATTTCCTCTACCTATCCACCTGTTAGACCTGTAATACCTACCTGTACCCTGTAATACCTGTAACCTGTAATAACTGGTCTTTTAATACTCTATTAAGGGAACTTTTTGAAAGCCAACCTCTGCCGCTAAAAGCCTTTTATTTACTTGAGGAATTTTTTTGACCCTTTCCAAAATTTGTTTCTCCAGCTGAATAATTCCGACCGTACATTATCCACGATTTAATGTTACAGGTAAAAAACGTCCTGTTTCCCGAAGGCGTCTCTCCGCATTAGCAAATGTTTTGTGATTTGGAGTTCTTCGATTAGGAAATCTTTCAGCATATGTTCGAACAGTAGCACAACAATTTCCTTCACAATAACCCAAAACTACTAACATATCAGTTTGTTCAGCAAAAGTATAAATTGCAATAAAAAACAAAGTAAGCTAAAATTAAATCACAGCTAGCTTGACACAGAACCTTTTAATTATTGTTATGAATTTGTTTCTCTGTTATATGGCACCTCGTACTAGAATGTTCTATTTATCTTAAACTGATTTTATATTATTTAATGTGTAAAAAATGCCAATTTTACTCGAAATCCATAAACGATATCAAAATTTTGTAAGAGGCAAAAAATCTTCTAAAATAGTGCTTATTTTTAAAAATATAAATTCTGTCGTCATTGGCGTACATACAAAAAAGTTACGGGATAGCCAGTGGCGCACAGGCACTAGAAAGAGAACATCCTGTATATGTATTCTCACCAAATTCTATATTTACATTGCCCTTATATAAAAAAATATGTGTACCAAATTTGAAGTTTCTAAGAAAAACAGTTTTCAAATTATTTGAAAAAAACTAGGTTATCTGTTCTATATTTAGAAAGCCATATCTCAGTAGGCGTGCATTTTTGTATATAGGTAAGTTAGGCTAAATAGTCTTGTTTTCATCCAAGGAACCTGTGGTCAAGCGTTGTCCATCCTTTTCAGGGACACTCTGTATATTTTCACTTACTGTTGACCATTTTGATAATTTTATGATTTATGACAATACATGCATAAAAAGATAGATTAATTATATATATATATATATATATATAACAATATCAATTGTATATGTAGTAGTACAGTTATGTACCCTAAGATAATGCTTTAAAATGCCTAACTTAAATTTTTTTGCAAGTTCCTGACACTGTTAGATAAGTCGAGGGTTATTTTTATGAATCCAGTGTTGCCTAACCAAATATCTCTCACTAAAAAAAAAGCAGACTTCGCGCTCTTCAAAAAATCGTTTCTGTTTAGAAAATTTAGGTTTTCGCTTCCAGAAGCTGCCAAAAATAATAATTAAAACGAAAAGTCATCATATTAGTTCAGAAGACGAAAACAGATTTTCGAAACATTAACTACTTGGTGAAATGCACGAAATACAAGGTGTTACAAGTTAGTAGGACAAGTCGTTAACCACATATTCTTTATACTAAAATAATGGGACTTTTCTATGCCACATTTCATTTTGGAGCCTCATCTACAAAATCAAAATTTTAGAAATTATTTTTATTGATAGCTCCGTTGATTTTAGAGACGTTTCTTCCGTTCGCGCTTTGATATTTTAGACCAAAATTACACAAAAAATGTGTAAAGATACAAATATGAGGCTCCAAAATGAAATGTGACATATGAAAAGTCCCGTNATCAAAATTTTAGAAATTATTTTTATTGATAGCTCCGTTGATTTTAGAGACGTTTCTTCCGTTCGCGCTTTGATATTTTAGACCAAAATTACACAAAAAATGTGTAAAGATAAAAATATGAGGCTCCAAAATGAAATGTGACATATGAAAAGTCCCGTTATTTTAGTTCAAAGAATATGTGGTAAGTGATTTGATCTATTAATTTGTAACACCCTGTATAGTAATGTGTTCTGTATTTGTATGCTTTTTTCAGTGTGAAATTTTTAGATACACAAAAGTATTTGCATAAAAATAACTTTAAATTAGTCTCTTTTGTTTATTTAATTAATTTTTAATTTTTTTCAAAGGTGGCAAAACATCGAAAAAATAAAGAAACAAAACTATGCCGCAAATATTTCGACTTTCTTTTGGCACGCCTGTTGTAATAAAACTTAACAACAGTTGGAATATGTATAAAATTCGACTCAAATAATTTCATTGCATTTGTCATACGTTACAGCAAATAATTTCACTAAAAGCTGAAAATCAGATGAATTGACAAAACATTAAATAGGTAAATGGCGTTTAATTAATTTCACTATAATCAAACCTGAGTTTAAATCAATAATAATAGTTAAACTTAAATCATATTACGGGAAACTCTTTTTTTACTAATAATAAAGTACAAAGTCGCTCACTTCGTTTTAACAGAAACTATAATGTGGACATTATCGAGTCCAACGTGAGTGAAATTTGACATAATTTATTTTTACAGTGTGGTACGATTTATATCTAAAATACAAAAGATTTAATACTTGTTGAAACCCAGAGTATACAGGGTGGTCCCTTATAAATTAAATTGTTTACTCGTATACATAAATGTGAGATAGAATGCCGAGGTTTTCGTTTTTGGAATTACATGAAATCAGTTGTTTATGGAGAAACTGTAAACACTTGAGAAGAACTTTAGTAGCAGGTTTTAAATACTGCAAAGTCATTTCGCATTAAGGGTTTATATGTACTTTAAAATAATACAATCCTTTAATAAACACGTTGATAAATGTATTGAAGTTAGAGGTGGACATTTTGAGCAATTATTGCCAAAAAGGGATATATTTTTACTAATGTTTACTATTTTACTGTGCATTACAATTTTTAATTCTAAATAAACCCTTGTTTTTGACATTTCTAAATTATTTTAATTATTTCAACTATTAGCATTGGAAGTTTCAAAGCCAAATATCTCGGAAACGGTGCGAGACAGCTACTTTCATAAAGTCTACCGTTTCTGTGTAAAAAAAGTTGGAAAATAAGAATTTGATACCAAAGATGAGATACCTTAAAGTACAAAAAAGTTATGTCGTTTCAAATGCCTTCAATCTACGGCAATTGGCGCCCTCTATGAACTATAACCAAAATGTGAACAAACAATTCCTCTATCCAAAGAACCCCAAACCCCAAAATTTTGTGTAGATATTTGCATTTATTAAGAAATAAATGGAAATAAACTAAAATAATATTTTACATTTAACACCCTGTATCTTTTTAACTATCAACTTTTGGTCTAAGGTAAGTTCGGCTGAATCGCAATATATTTGCTTCGGGAATCTACCCATAAATGGCCCATTACCTCGGAACCACCCTGTATTGAATTGATATTTCATGATGGCTTTTTTACAATTTTCCCCTTTTCACGTCAACCGGACCCCTAAATAAGTACCGGACCATTAACGTTTGCACAGATCCGGTCAAGCCGGCTGTCGTTCAATGGTACCACACGGGATAACATCTCGGCTAATTTAACAGCGAGAGCAGAATGCTCTTTGCTGCATGCACTGGAATTTATTTTGCGGCCGCGGACCGTGTCATAAATCCAGGAGAAACGTCCGCCTCGGCCGAGAAGTAACTCTAGTGAGTCACCTTCGTAAAAAGAGAATAAAGGCTATTCGAGATTTTGGCGGAGGAGCCGATGTAAAGAATGCTTTCTGCAGAGGAGTGATTGACGAGCGCTCGAGCCGGAAAATTTTATGATACGGAATAGAAGTAACCGACTTCGAACACAAATAAGAAAAATGAGACCAGGGGGATGTGAAGAAATTGCTTTAGGGGTGCCTGTTTTGCAAAATTATGGCAAAGTTGCGGAATTAAAAATGAAATTCAAAATTCAATGTATTTGATGCAATTTTTTTTTAATTGAAAGCGCAAAGGGAATTTACGACTTTTTTAACTTAATACTTCTTTGTAGAAATTTTAATTATGTAGTCGTACTCGTACTTGCCGTATTAGAACGACAATCAATTTTTGTTTTTTTAAGGGCGCCATATTGGATTATAATGTTATTTATGGTTTATTTTGTTGTTTTCGTCAAAATAGCAAAGTATTCATTTTTACAAAGTCAACATTAAAAAGAAAACAACCAAGTTTCATTCCAAATGAAATTTTGGCAGTTCTGTGTAATTTTATTGAGGTTAAAGTTTACAAAACCAAAAAATGCTATATTCAGAAGAAGAGTAAGATGGGCTTTAAACTCATTACTTATTAATTGGAAAAATATATCGTTTTGTTTCATGTGAAAATTGTATTTTTAGTTCTTTAAACTCTAAAAGTCAAAATTTTCTTGAAGTTAAAGTTAAATATTTTGTTTTCGAATCACTGTTATTTCTATTTGTTTCTCAATATTAAATATTTTATTCTATATTAATTTGAAAATCTCAGATGTAATGAATCC
Source organism: Anoplophora glabripennis (assembly GCF_000390285.2). Lineage (NCBI taxonomy): Eukaryota > Metazoa > Arthropoda > Insecta > Coleoptera > Cerambycidae > Anoplophora > Anoplophora glabripennis. The sequence goes on from NW_019416247.1 coordinate 1,123,968, forward strand.
ATAAGAAGCCATTTTTCTCAAAAATGAAGCACCTCATTTAAAAATAGTAAGAGACCTTTTTGCTGGAGAATAAACTGCAATGTAAAAAAATATATTTATTTTGAAAAATTTCTAAATTATATTAAATATAGGAGTTATTAGTCTTTTACGAACGCCTATGATTGATCTATTTTCATAGCAATTTGTAAAATCGGTAGAGGTTTTCATTCGTACACAAAAGGATGCCTTTGGAAGAAAAACGGTATACTTCAAAATGACATTATTTTGACGAAATCTATCGATGGTTAAAGTCCTAATCATAAAAAGTGAATCACCCTGTATATAGGAAGTGGACAACATCAAAAAATAAGTTCATATTCAAAATTAGTTACACCAAAAACTCCCCCAAATCAAAGTTAATTGAAATATCCTCAAAGAGGACTTGAGCTATCTTCAAAAATAGAACAAAACAATTTTCTTTCAAGGCCCGTCAAATTTTAATAAAGCAGAATTGTTTTAAAGTAACTTAACCTATTTGTCTTATTTTTACTCAAGGAAGTTGCTCTTGAAGTATGACCTATTCACATCATAAAAATCAAGATTAATAAAAAAAAAGTACCGATGAAATTAATTCTGCTCAAATTAGATGTTTTACACCATCGAAATGTTTCGTTCGTAAGTATATCTTTTTTTGCAGAAAGGTGATTTTCCCAAACAATACCTTTTTCGGTTAACTTCTTTAAATTAATCAATTATTTTTTAAATATTGCTCAATGCTCAATTTCGCACAATCCAAATTTTTTAATATAGGACGGATCCGGATCACCCCGTGTAGAACGTGTTTCACGATAGAGATATTCGCGTCAACCAGAGCAAAACGAGGACTAGTCGACGGCATCGATTCTATGAAAACTACAAGGATAACCGAGATATTTCATATCATTTTATATTTACCAGAATATGACAGCGTCAAGCAACTGAGATCTCATAGGATTTACGGCGGAAGAAATAGAATTTATCTTTCAATGTACTCAGATAATACTCAGCATACTGCACAATCAAGCAAGCGACAGTCCTCTTTTATTCTTATACTACTATTAAAAATCACTCTTTCGGTTATAGCTTTCTTCTGCTTTAACAATTCATCATCCCACTCACAGATATGATAAACTAAATTAATTGAAAACCGTGATCGAAGCCATGATGGTACTTGGAGAACCATTAGTACCGCCTAACGGAACCACCGAGCGTAACCGAAGGTACCGGGCCTGTGTTATTTAATTTAGATTTTAAAGAGCATTTTGTGGTCATTCACTACAAACATAATCATACCAGAAGGCATTAGCTGGTCTAAAAATAACCATAAAGAACTACGGCAAAGTAAGAAAAAATATTTATCATTAACTTATTGCGTTAATTTATTTTCTGGGCGCAAACTGTTACATCTCCCTTCTCAGAGCTAGTGACCTGGTGACATGTAAATTAGAACAGAATATCTTGAAAATGTGACAATATTATTTAGGTGTTTCATCAAAATAAAAGAACAATTGCGAACATCTAAGAAAAATTCATGCATAAAGTTGTAGAAAGCTGGTATGTGTCGCTGATACAAAATTAAAAAAAGTTAAACGCACACAGGTTTAAACAACTCTTATTATTCCGCTACTGAAAAACGCAACGAGAGTGATAATTCTATTTTGTCGAGTACAGCGTATTGGAGTTCACAGTCCTAACACAAATGCCACAGCATTTCTTTTACAAAGAGACACAACGTAACAGTAGATAATTAATGGTGTCGACGTGACGCCTGTATTAGCACCAGGCTAAGTGAATTTGTGTCTTTAAAACCCAGACTAATGGCGACATGCAACATTTTCGTCCTACATGGGTTTGGCTCATCCCACGGGTGCTTTCTCTAACGATTAAAACAGAGTAATTTTATTCAGAAGGGTCAGAGTAACAAATGTGTATGTTCACACGAATTTGCATTTGTATGAGTTTTTAAGTATACGAAGAAGACAAATATGGAAAGGAATAAACTAAGAAAATCGAAAAAGCCTCTTTTATTACTAATATGACAGTAATCTGACGGTTTTAATGGCAAAGCTCCCCTGAATCTCCGCTACTGATTGACAGATTTATATACACCGAATAATTACCTTTAATTAGTTACATCATTTGCCCAAGTTTCTTCAATCTACGTAAAACAAATTCAGAGATAATTGAAAAAATGTTATATTTTTCAAAAACTTGAACGCCCTCTATCTTGGAAATCAGTAACTTTGAGGCCCTGGTTTATTAACGTATGTCGAAATATGCTTCGTTTCGGGGATGCAGTGTTGAAATTTCAATTTTTTATTTATTTTTATTAATTATTTCAGAGTTTTAAAGATATTAACTCGAAATTTGAAAAACGCTTTGGAGGAATAAATGTGCATTTTTTGGGGTCATCTGAATATTTCCACTTGCACCAGTGGCGTTCGGGCGAGAATTCCACAACCCTTTTTAATAAAAAAATGGTACGCCAGACTTTTTCCCATTTTGAAATTTTTTAATAAATCCTCCATTAATGCTGAATTTTTGAATGCAACTGCTCTCTCCAATTCTTTTCGTAGGAAGCACCGTTTCGAAGGAAAAAATAAAACATATTTTATTGCAAGTTGTGAATTTTTAATTTCTATGGATACATTATCTAGTAAGTTGCTGTCAATATTTCTAAATAAAATACAACCATCCAATTTCGAGTCAATGTCTTTAAAACTCTGAAATAATTAATAAAAAATAAATAAAAAATTAAAATTTAAACATTGTATCTGGGAAACGAAGCATATTTCGATCTACGTGAGAATTTTTTACAAAATAACTTCGGCAACCACACCCTAAAATATTTTGCACTTATTTACGAACACCCTGTATAAAGAAAAAAACTGTCAATGCAACAAAATTAAATTTTCTCAAGTCATTTCCCATTCCTTGAATATTTACCTTGGTGTTTTTTTGTGATGATCCAGTGTAATATCTATAGATTTAAAATTAAGAAACTAGCCGTTACTACTGGTCGTTAATGGCACTGCCAACTTAATAACATAATAAATAGGACATGACAGAGTTGCCAATGCAAATATAATAAAAGTTCCTAGATCTGAAGCTTCTAATAAAGACGTTGTCGTTCCTTTATTTTAATATTTCATATTTTCAGGAATTCCAAAGAACGTGATTAACAAAAAGAAAGGAATTATGTTCTTTATTGACTTTATAAGTATTATTTTCACTTGCGAAGACGTTATTTTAATTTTTCAGGGCCCGATCCATAAAAAAATTGTCCCACTTGATTCCGTCAACCTACTTGTATTTAAGAGCGTGTTAACATGAAGAAATCAGGCACATTTTACCTACTAAGAAGACACGTCCATAATATTTACACATTTCAACTATTCTTTTACCTGAAGGGGCCATATCCCTGGCCGAGAAATGGTGAAATTTCTGGCATTTTTAGGTACTGAAATCTTGAAAAGTAAAACGTGTAGAACAAAAGTAAGCACAAAAATAAAATCCTTGATGTTTTGTTTATTCATTGTTACCATTTAAATTTACCCAAATAAAATAATAACTAAAAAAAAGCGTTTGTAAAACAATTTTATATGTAGGACTAAACAAGTAAATGTTATAAGAATATTTACATGTGGAGTTAATTCTAAAAAAGTTAGTATTTTCGTAGATTTCAGTACCTAAAACCTTGATGGTTTGATCGTTTTTTGCACCTGTTTATTCGTTTTACTGCGGCGTCTTTGAAAATACTCAGGTGGCATGACATAACATTCCTATTATTTGATAAGCTTTAGATTATTCAGTTATTAAATGTTTTAAATTATTTGTCTTTGCGGAAAACACTATTTAAAGAATATGGGGCCCTTAAAGTCATCCATTAACTATTTCTTGCTGACGGTTTAGGCGATGGATACGTACGCAAAATCAACCGGGCGACTCTCGGCGTGGAGGCCTCCTTCGTGGGGGCAACGGCAGCCGGCAGGGGCGTCCTCGTACCCGGCGAGCTCACCGGCCGGAAAGAGCACCAGTTCGATGAACTCCGCGGTAGTCACTGTTCACTGCAGACGGCCTGCAGGTGGCAACAGAGAGCGGCGTCGCCGGAGAGAAAAGGTGGTTTCAGCGCGGCGACCGTAATTTTCTCCTCTCACAAGATGGTTGGGGATTGCAGGTTATCGCGGTTCCGATACCGCAGACCGAGAACTAGGTGAACGCAACTGGATATCTGTTGGGTAGCTTTTGAGAGTAATAAACAAGAATGATACAGTATAGTTCCTAGGAGATATAATTTCAAAGAAAGTATAGATATATCGCAAAAGTGCATTCAGATAAAAAATGCGGTATAAGGTTTCAATAGTTATTTGAGGATCCGTATTTGTTACGAGACTGAATGTATAAAAAGGAAGGACGTTGGCTATGTCTATGAAAAAAAGCAAATAAAAAAACAACAAAAAGGATCATTCTCAGCGTAAAGTGTAAAAATTTGAGGAAAAGATCATTAAAAACTGTAGCAAGTTTGCGTTACAAACCTGTGAGTAAGTTACAAGGTTGTGAAATTAGAAAAATAATAAAACCAAGTATATTTGGCGATAGCTCAGAATATATTTTTTTAATTTTTGGTCGTGTAATGAACCAATAGATTAGATAAACGTTTTTTTTTCTAATTTTTCCGTTTTTTTCCGAATTGTTAAATATATGAAATAAGTACTGTAAATTGGAGAGTATGTAAAACATGTCGAAATATGATGAAAACTTTAGTAGAGTTTTTGTCAGTGGCGGCCCCTATAGGAGATACAGCCCCTTGAAGAGGTAACTCAGGAAATAGTTTTTATTGCATAACTTCAAAACGGTTTAATATTAAATCACGAAATGTTGGTGTTGTATTAGTATTTATATGCTTAATAATCGGCATAATATACAAATCAAAATTTGCTACAGGGGCGTAATAAAATGCGGGACCATGGGGCAAATTTTACAATTTTTTTTGTACGCAATTTTTTTTCTACTTCCTGAACCGAAATTATGAAAATTTATCATGTTTTGCATAAAAAAGGTACTCTTGACAGATTTTAATAGCATGAGCCGTTTTTTAGTAAAATCCATTTAAATAATTCATTACATGCTCAAAAATTCCTGCTGAAAATAAATGTATCAATTCTAAATTCCATTTCTTCCCACATGTGAAAATTTTCTGCAAAATCAGAATATGCAATCAGAAAAACAATAAGAATCAATTATAAAAGATGTGACCGAAAAACTGATTAGCTGATAAAAAAAAACGTCTGTTCAAGTTTCTGTTTGACGAAAATTAATTTCTTTAATATTTATATCTAATTAACCTTGTATATTTTAGTTGTATCGATTAAGTAATAATTTCATTAAAGAATACTTGTTTGAAATATACAGGGTGATTCACAAATGGTGACCAAAAATGAACTTTCCTATTTTTTGGTGAATTTTAAGGGGTCTTTCCTATAAAGTTTTTATCTAGAACGCTTCATTAAAAATATACAGGGTGTTAAACTTCAAAAAATATTTTTAATTTCTTTAAATAATTTAAAAATAATTTGAAATTTGGCACGTGTTTATGTAAAAGTTATCAAAAATCTTAGGGCTTTTCTTAAAAATTTACATGCTCCAGTGGCGGAAATACAGGGTATCGGTGGCAATTTTTCTAAATAAAATAGTACGCCACTGCTTTACGGTAACAACTATGATATTTTCGGATTCGTCTTTCAATTTTCTACAAATTACTACTCGCTTATGTTTTTCGAAAAAAGACTGATTTTCGAGTAAGGAAACTTTTCGGCGACAATCAAATAAATAAACGGTAGTATTATGCTAGTTATTATTATACAATGCGCGTTGTAGTAGCCGAAACAGGCTAAATCTGTGATCAAACCGTGTTCACAATACACAATGATGCAAACTGCTATAAAAACACGTGATTGTTCAGCGAATGCCAGGCCGACAGGGCAGATATTAGGGTGCCGCTAGATACGTATCGAATAAATTGATCGATGCGAAGCTTCAGAGGCAGACATGTACATGTTATTGTACAATGACGCTGACAGTGAGATTACTAAAATATGAAATACTTGATGCGTCGCCACCATTAGTAAAAATAGCATCTATTAAAAAATTCGACAAATTTATATATGCACCTGTGACCTCGGTAAATGTTGAGCGGTCATTTTCGTTTTACCGATCACCGGAGACGATTAAGCGCGGAACACTTAGGGCAACTGTTAATTATTTTCTATAATCGCTTTTCGGTTGTGTCATTTTCGTTAGAATAAAATTACATAAAGAGAATCGAGCCGAATCGGGTCAAGCCTGTATTACATTGTAGCCATCTTAACATTTCCGATCTATAATCATTATATTAAGTACATTTTGAAAATTTACATACAATCTTACATACATTGGAATTTTAAGATTTTGGTAATAAATACCATACACGATGGTTTCTAAATCTGCATGAAGAAACTTCAAACTTAGATCATTATAGACCAAAAAACTGTAGTAAATTAAAAAGGTTAAAGTTAAAAAAGTTATAGCATAGATTCAGAAAACACCCTATCTAATAACATGCCTTTTTCAGTTTTTTAGTGTTAAATTTTCGATCCAACAAAAATAAACCTCACAGAAATCAATCCTTTACCGACTTCTTAGATAAACAGAGTAAAAATGTACTTAGGACGAATAAAAATAAAAGCAGACTGGTTCTAATAATACTGACGTATTAACGTTCCAACTTTAGCCTGGAATGCATTAAAAGGAAACTTTAAAATATTCCAACTTTGTGTGATACATACGTAGATATATATAATCTAGGATCTCTTTCCGGAGGTTGGTGAACCAGAAATGTGTGTTATGTACAAACAATGTACTTTTATCGCTGTATGTAATCATAAATTCGCTGTAATGTGTTTATTTAAAGTGTTTACTTTCGATCCAAAATTACATATAACAGAAATGGCGAAATTCTGCGAAATACTCTCGCCGCATATACTTTACAAATAGATTTAATAGCACATACAACTAACATTAGTTTGACGAAAATTCTTTCCAACAATAAATAATAGCTGCTGAAGTCAATGTCTACCTTTCGCCCAATCGAGAAGGTCATGATCAGCGCCAATTCTAGTCAGCATAAACCTACTTATTATACATTATTTAATACTATATTTACTACCTTCAAGTGAAGAAAAGGAATTGACAATAAATATACTTACAAGGAGTTTCAAGCACCACAACACTAAACTTTTTCTAGTTCTGGTCTGGAAGAGGCCTTACAATGTAGTCAGGTTTGACCGTATTTAATGATATCCGACAATGTATTTTATTTTGCTCGACTTTCATAAGCTGATTAGACCCGTTCCGTTGCATAAGACTGGTGAAAGAGACACAATGGGAAGGATAATATGGTTAGTTAATTAAATTATATGAAAGTCGCGTTTTATATCGATATAGACAAATATTTAGAAAGGTACTCGGATAAAATAGATTTTAACTTTTTACAAAGAGCAAAAAAGAAGTATGGATGTTCCGGTACTTGATACAAAAAAGTCGAGTACAAATAAATGAGGTCAAAATAATATCAGTTTTTCATATAAATTTTTTTTCATACGGGCTCTCAAAGGTGAAAATTAAAAAGTAATTTTTATTTACTTTTCATGTTTTGTTTTTCTATTTTGTGTTATGTGTGTAGTGTGTTTATCAAATTTTGTTAGTGAAAATTACATTAGCAGACAGTAAAATTTTCTAGACTCTTATTTCGAAAAAATGTACGGTTCTAACATAGTATCTAATTGTCGAATTAAAAATTAAAAACAAAAAATGGTGGAGGCGCCGCTCGATGTGCACTGTGACATAAAATCAGAAATATTTCCTGAACTGTTAATTTTACCGATATTGTAACCTGTTTAAATAGTTCAACTAACGTCCGATTTTATACTGTTTAAATGTTCTAAAAATTTGACTTTTTGAGGAAATAAAAATTTGTTTTCGTCTTTCTTTAAAATAATGACTAGTAACGAACTGAAATTTTCTCGCGGTTTTCTTACAAGAAGCATAGTTGTCAATTTTATGTGCTATCTGCCACGAATTATCAGAGCTTTGTGAAAGTGTCATCATTTTTTATATCCCATCGTTGATCAAATGGAGAGTCGTTTAATCGAAATCCACGAGTGGCAAAATAAACGAACTTAAAGAAAAGCAGCAGGAGAGTCCTTAAAAGCCCTTAAAACCGAAAGGAAGCTTCAAATGCTATAACTAATGGAGGCAGGAAAAGGGGATCCTAACAAGCATTAAGAAGATGAAATTTTGTTTAAGTTGTATAGCCCCATAAATGTTATTAAATTTTGTACGGTGCAATTCTTTATAAAGGGTGTTTTGAAAATAAATGGTTCAAGAAATTAAATAAATTGGTCAGCTACAACAGAACTAAGCAAATCTAAAAAATATGTAACTTTTCTACAGAATAGAGTTGTGTAAGATGGAGGATCTTGTCAAAGTTTGCGCATTAGAACTTCCTTTTCTTGTAACGTAAAGGCAATCTTTAATTGCGATAGACAGTCAGTTTATCAGACGACAATTTAACTAAATCGCGTTTGGTTGTTGCTAAGAGATTTAGTTAAATACTTTTGGTAAGCTGACCTATAAACAATTCCAAACTAAGGTAATAAATCTATGTACTGTTTACCCTAATTGACTATTCCCTATTATTGGTCGTTGCTGGCACTGCTAATTTGGCAGCATAATAATTAGAACATTTTTTTCCAAATTCTGAAACTTGCAATAAAGACGTTATCAATCCCTAATTTATTGTTTTACCAATTCACATACATTTTCCAATATCCCGTACGTTGAGAATTTGTTAAAAAGAACTGAAGTTCGTTACAGTTCTTACTGTTACGCAAGTAGGTATATTTTGCTTTCTATAATTTGGGATGTCATATCTCATGATCACTCACCACTGCAAAAAGCCTAAATTATACTAAATTTACAAATAATATGTCACTCCGGCGAGCAGCAGAACGGCGAACGCAATCGCTTGTCCGAGTTCGCTCGCACCAAACCGAGCCAGCCGTCGCCGTCTTGGACTTTTTTTGGAGTATTTATACACGTCCATTAATTCTATACCACCCATGCCCCGAAAAAAGGAAAAAAGCCAGACGACGGACAGAACGACGGGCGCGAGGAATAAAGTTTATAAATAAATTACGTGGAGATGGGCCAAGGAATGTGTTCGTACACGTTTATCGTCTAGAAACTATCGTCGTGGAAGATATGGTACCTCGTGATTTACTGTGCAACTTCTTGCAAAAATGATGAAGTTTTCGAGTAACAGCGTCGTCTCGTACATGTATTTAATACTTCGGAGATAAAGGAAAAAATAAAAACATACCTTATAAAAAGACTACATTATTGTAGTTCTTCATAATGCGTGACAAACTGTCACAAAGTAAACGTGATAGTTAATAAGATAGTGATAAGGATAATTATGCTACTAGCAGTGTATGTTAGGATAACGCTGTATGTATGATAATGATCGTTTATGATTCGAATTATATACACAACTTTATTTGTTGGCATCAATTAAAGTCTTAAAAAATTTAAATTTGAATAATTATTTGCAATTCGATGACATTAAAATTTTGATGATATTTTACCCTCTGATATAAAAGTACTGAAAATGTCGTAGATTACTTTCTACAAAAAAAATCACAAATTTTATACGGGCTATGCTTTTACTAGTTGGTAGGAATAGTGTATAAAAAATGTTGGTAGAAATAGTGTATAAAAAATGAGAAAGTTTTACTGATATGTTTTAATTATTTACCCAAAGAAAAAAAATCGTTTTCTATGATGAGGACATGCTATTCAATGTTAAGAAGCATTTTTAGTTATAAAAGTATGACTATTGGATTGAGTAGAGAAAATGTAACAGACAAATGCTATAAGTACATAAAAATTAGTAGGCGAGCGGTTCACCCCCCTAAAAAGATGCTTCTAAATGAAGGTAACCGCTTAATTTTTAAAACAAAAACCTACAGCATGAAACTTTTTTTATTTTATAGTGTATTTTTCTGATAATTTACATATTTTTTTTTTGTATTTTTCGGCGTGGTGTTATAAACAAAAAAGTGTTAAAAAAAATTACTCGCCGAAAAAATTCTGTAATTAACAATAAATAATAAAATAATAATAATTAATAAGCACTTATTTTTGGAGACGCTGGTAACATATATGTTCAAATACAACAAGAAAATGAACCAACTAGATTAAGATCAGAATTAATTTAATTAACAAACTGCAACAACTGTTTTTTAAACATTTATAATAAAAAATTCTAAATTTATTTTCCCTTTTATACTATAATCTTCAATATACTGTACATATAATGTCGGCACATAAAATTTATTTTCTTAAATTTTTATCAATTAGTTTCGTTGCAACAAACTTTGCCTTGCTGAATTAGAAATATATTATTTGTAATACGAAGTAGCATGTATTGTGAAAATATTTACAAGAACAAATTTAATACACTTTAGTATTTTTCAAATCCCTTATAAAAATGTGTTTTATTCTTTATTGCACTTGTGTTGTTGTACCATTATTATATTACTACTGGTCTGATTTACTTCGGTTCGGAGACCTGTTCAGTGTTGTGCTTAGTATCATGCTGATTAACAACAATTTTATGCAATATATAACATAAAATTTAACATATTTTAAAAATTCTCGTATAAATTCTACAAAATTTTGAGATTTTATTAGTATTTATTTAGCAATAAAGTATCTGAATATATCTTAAAAAGTTGTAACAAAATGTTTATAAATTGTATAATTATCTTTTTTTGCGTGTATCACTAACCAAATAAAGGATATAACCTGAAAAACTGTATTTACCCTACGCCTCATTCTAACCTCTGAACCTAACCTAACCTCAAAATCTGAATTGTGTGTGGAAGAGACGACATATTAAACCTACATTTCTAAATGAGCAATGAAAAATTAAATTATATCGTCATAAAACTTACACGTTATCTTTTATTGAAATTACTTATAATTAGTATGATGTTATTCGCTATTTTTCGTGATTTTTTGCTATTATTTTGCGATTTTTGCAAAATTTGGGGAGATGCAACTTCTGTGTCTGTAGCAATCCAATTTGTCTTAAGCAGCGTTTGTGCCAATTAATCCGTTTCTACAAATAATTCATTTTACAGCAGCTCTCGAGATTTATCCTCGGTTATTACGGACGTCGTCGAGGTACATAAATATATATTGAATACGCAGACGAGCTCCTGAAAGCCTTTTGAAACGAAAATCGAGTAGGCGTTATGCCTTGAATAAAATATGAAACGGGTAATTGGAAAATGAAAGACTTATTCATGGCTGAAAAGGATTTTAAACCGATTTTCTGGTATTATTTATTGAAACAATATTTTAATATTCATATACGGAGTGGCTCAACAATTTGGTGAGCTAGCTAGAAGCGAGTTATAAAGGCATATTTTTACACTTTTGTTCTAGTTTCTTCAATATACTTGAAATTTCAAGTTCAACAAGTTGTACTGGGTGTATTTAAAATGATGGAGCGCAAATATTATCAACTAATATAAACAAAATATCATAGAAATATAACATATCTACTCAATATATGTATATGTGCTATTAAATAACCCGACCCTTTTTCAAAATAAAAAATTGTACGTCTCTGGTTAAATTATACAATAGCTTTGTTGAACTAGGCAATCAATTTATAAAAAAAATACACGAATTATAAAATATTTTATAATCCCTCCTATATGTAGCCTTGACCAATGGCGTAACATCAAGGGGTTTATAATAATAACAGCAAGCTACTGAAGTTTTATCTTAAATAGCTTAGTATGTCCCTACTGCTGTATTTCCTGTCAGATTTATAGATAATGCTTATTTAGTTTCGCAGTTACAAATATATTTAATTTAATTTAAATTAAACACCCGTTATATTTTGACCATAAAATTATTATCCGATAGCGTTTGTCTGTTTCCTTCGTTTAAATACACTTTATGTGAACTTTATTTAAAGTTAATAGATCGTACTACCTATTAGAGCATAAAATTTCAATTAAATAGAAAATATTTCAGGCATAAAACTATAATAATTATTATTACAGCAACTATAAAATTAAACAGAATATTTCTACTAGGATATACAATCACTTTTCAAAAAAAAAACTAATTTAGTTCAATTAAATAATTACAACAGTTCAGTACATATGTTTAACTCATGTCCTGTTCAAAAACATAGAGAAAGCAGAAAAAAGTTAAAAGCATGCATAATTTTAAATGTAATTAAGTGTGCAATGGATTTTCTTTAGGAACAAGTGCGTACCGCATTTGATTGTTTTACGAAACAACTAAATTGAAAACAAGTTTTTACTGTCAAATATTTAAATATTATTTTACAGGGTTTGGAACTGTAACCGAATTAAAAAACAGGAAAATTAAATCTCATTATCCTACTTTGTAACACAGTGTTACACTTAGCACCGTAAAAATTAGTCAGATACTTAAGCTACATGCCTAAAGAAAACAAACACGAAAACATTCCAGGAGATTTATTTATATCTACCACATCCACAGCACACTTAGATAAATTTACCAAGTTTCCAACACCGAAGCGAGATTTACTTTTGTTTAGTATAAATTTATATATCTACAATAAATCCAACTAAATTTATTGCTCGAAACAATTTTTAAAAGCACTATCGAAATGTGTTAGAGAAATATTTCGAATTTTCATCAAATTTATTTCCATTTCAAACAATATACCCACAGGGTGTTTTAAAGTCCTTGTCATTATTTCAAGGTATGTTCCTTGAATCATTGTTATACACCAGGAAAATTAGCGAAAATAAAAGAGAAACTCGAAAAAAGTCCTATCCACTAGATTATTGTAAAATTGTCTAAAGGAACATAATACAAGACATCTCTCGTCTCGTGAGTCAAAAACTTTTATTAGCTAACTTTTCTATTTCAACAAATAAGTGAGGAAAACAGTTTTTTCACTTTGCAGGGAAAACCATCAATTTTAGCGAAAAGTGACTCACAGACAGCTTATAGGGAGTAAAATTATCTATAAAATGAGACTAGTTAAATTAAAATCGGTTAATAAACAAAAAAGTTATTGCAAAAAACAAGAAAAGTACCCATTTTTTCATTTGTTTATAACTATCGCATTTATTGTTAAAATTTTATAAAACATTTGATAAGTTGAGGGTTTTGTCATACTTTAAAGGTGTGCCAAAAGTGGGTGCAATAGTTTTCGCACAATTCTATTTGTTTATAGCGGAGGCTCCAAAAGTTATGAACTTTAAGCCTCTGTACAGGCGTTAATTTTCAATCAAACATGATTCTGAAAGCGTCATTGTAATCTTAAAGATGCAATTAAGCGGCCTATTAAAAAATATCACCGTTTTTTTGATATTAACATTCTCAAATTGTGCATTAAAAAACCGTGCGTTTTTCGCTTATAAACAATTTGAATAACATTGTTGCTATTTATGCTGTCTCACCGAAAATAGATGCAATGGATAGCTGGCAAAAAAGTACAGTTTTAAAATAAAAAAAGTACCCTCTACGACCAACAGGAGCCAAGATAAGATTTTTTTTTTAAATGGTAGCGCAATTGTTTATAAATATTAAGACTTGAGTTTTTCGCAAAATAAAGTTTACGACGTAAACTACGATTTCCCGTGAATTGCATTGAAAAATGTGGAAAATTAACGACTCACGAGCCCTTTAAAGAGAAGGTACTCGCTAAGTAAACTGTCCGGCGGCCGGCGGCGTGGTGGTGGGGGAAGCTCGTCCAAGCGGTCGCGCGGGCGAGAAAAGTTAAATCCAAAGTTCCAATAAGTGCGCGCTGTAAATTTTGCAATATCTCGGCTTCTATTCGTCGTAGAAACTTTTTTTTTTACAACTGGGGTAGCTCGACGAAAAAATAACAATGGGCATATTTGCGAATTCGTAGAATAGCCCTGAACCCCAGAAAAAAATGCATCTATTATAATTATATTTTTTAATTTACAAAAATGTCACAAAAATTATTGTTAAACGAAATATTAATTAAAATTTCAATTTCGGAATTATTTTACTATTATTAGTAATATGAAGTTTCGTGGGATAAGTGGTTTAAAGATAAAGCTTCCAAGATACAAAGTGAAAGTGGTATTACTAATTAAAGGCAAAAAATGTAATTGGAATACAAATGTGTCAACTATTGATGAAGATACCAAGAGGCACTGTCACTGAAAATCTAAAAATTTTTACGCCAATTTATTTATAAAGTCAATGGGACAACCAACCGATTACGCAAATTTGAGGAAATCTGATTTTTTTTATTTCAACATCCTATATCTCAAAAACTAGTGGTTTTGAATGGTTCATTAAGATTGCTTGGCCTAAAATAACCTAAAGAACATGCCCCTGAAACTANTTTTTTTTAATTTACAAAAATGTCACAAAAATTATTGTTAAACGAAATATTAATTAAAATTTCAATTTCGAAGTTATTTTACTATTATTAGTAATATGAAGTTTCGTGGGATAAGTGGTTTAAAGATAAAGCTTCCAAGATACAAAGTGAAAGTGGTATTACTAATTAAAGGCAAAAAATGTAATTGGAATACAAATGTGTCAACTATTGATGAAGATACCAAGAGGCACTGTCACTGAAAATCTAAAAATTTTTACGCCAATTTATTTATAAAGTCAATGGGACAACCAACCGAGTACGCAAATTTGAGGAAATCTGATTTTTTTTTATTTCAACATCTTATATCTCAAAAACTAGTGGTTTTGAATGGTTCATTAAGATTGCTTGGCCTAAAATAACCTAAAGAACATGCCCCTGAAACTATTACCTGGACTTAAAATACACCCTGTATATGTCCCAATTTTAATTTGTTGCTTATTGTCTCTTTTTAGCAAAACAAACGACAGTTCTCTGTAACCACAATGTATTTGCTACTTTTTACGGGATGGATGTGTATGTACACTGTATTGTTTGGCAATAACAACAATATAAGGTAAAAACAATGGTTGAACAACACTTTTCTGTGGACAGATTCTCAGAACGCAGCATTTACAAACATCCTGCGGACAAGGTTACCTTCGCCGATGACTGTTTCTTTGGAGTCACCCAATGTTATGTCACCGGCCCAACCGCAAAGCCGAAATTAGTAAAACTTTCGACGTACCCCACCGAGAGAGAATTACAAATGGCCTAATTGCAACTTTTAAGGAACTGCGATCCATAATGGAGTCCCACAATAGCAACGGATGTCGACGATTCTATTTACATTGTAGTTGTGTTGTAGACGTTGGGTTTCTAAGAAAAATTGTTTACTTGAAGCTAATATACTAGTAACATTTCAAAAAAAAGTCACCGCTACTGGTCGAAAAACAGTTTTGAAATATTACGGTGATGATTCCAGGCATCGCTTAGGAAGCCTTAATTGACCATTAAAGTGCCTCCAATTAATCTTTACGTCTTCGCATGACGGAAGAATATATGGCGACTGCAACTTATAAGTTTAATGCGACTGCAATGTATAAGTTGAATTTTACGAAATTAAATTGAATTACTTCTTCATTCATAAATGTATACAGTGTAATTTTTTTAAATATGACAGGACAACTTTTTTATTTGAACTGATAGACTAGTACTTACAAAAATGTGAAGTTGTAGGAAATAACTTGACTAGGAAAAAATTTACAAATAATGCATTCCGGTGCTGCCAGATTTCTTCAGTAGCTAAACAATATTTCTCTAAATGGCAGCACCGTATTTTTTAAAGATAATTTGACACATCTTCAAAGTTTAAATAAAATATATTAAGTAATTTCTTTATTGGAGTAGCCGTTTTAGAACAATCAGAAAAAACGACGGAAATAATCTGCAGTCGGCAGGAACTAAATAAAGCTAACACAGCAATAAGTAGGCCTTGGAAATTAAATAAAAATTATATTGTTTGAAAGGAGCCATCATTATTGTGCTGTCATTGTGTTATGTGAAAGCTGTTGTATGTGTATAAAAATAACGCAAATAGGATGGGGAACCACCTCATTTTGTGTGCGGGATTATCTTCATGAACTGCTGCCAGAAAGAATAGATAGGAAGAGGGCGTTCATTTGAGTGGCCTGCTAGGTCGCCTGACTTCACACCTTTAGACTTTCACTTATGGGGTTTCTTAAAAACCAAAGTATTCGTGGCCGCTCCTAATTCTGTTCATGAACTGAGACAATCGATAAATTAATAACATTACGCCCAATATGTTGGTCATAATATTGTTAAAAGAGTTCATTATTGTAGATTGAGTATTTGTTAAAAAAATAATTATTGATTAGTTTTAGAGTTACTTTTTACTGTTATTTTAAACAAGTTTCTTTTAGCAAAAAAAAAAATTGTTTTTAATTTTTTCTAAGTCAAATTATTTCCTACAACTTCACATTTGTAAGTACTAACTAGTCTATCACTTAAAATAAAAAAGTTGGCCTACATGTTTTAAAAAAATTACACTGTATAAAAGATGAATCTTAAATATGTACACATATTTTAAATAAAGGTACAATTAATAGTTTTTTTTTTCTTTGCGAAAAGACAAAATAGTCAAAGTTAAAATAAACATACATGACTTTTTAACAGAAAACATTCTGAGAACCGCTGACTTCACATTTACGCATAATGTAGGTCAGCTATACAGTACTGCCGGAGTTACTTAAAATTTTTAAAACCCAACTTTTATGAAATAAGAAGAAAATAGTTAAATAAGCCTTTTTAGACGATACGTCAAAGAAACTATGAAATACCATCATAAAAATGTTTATCCTCTATTAACTTACTAATGATCGTTTGAAAATTTTATTTGGTCTTCCTACTAATCAGCGTAGGATTGGTAGAAAGGATCTTACCAAATAATTCACTAAAAATATTAATTAGATACACTTAAAAATGCTTACAAGAAAAAGCCGTCCGTGGAAATAACAAATTGGTGTCAACGCATAAACCCCCCCATTCGAGAAACAATTAAATACAGTTAAGAAAACAAGTAAAAGTTGAAACACTTAGCCTAGTTAAGTCATAGTTTTAGTTTCATACTGATTATACTGGAAATGTTTCACTAATTGCTTGTCCAAGTCAGTGAAATTTTTCAAAATTTGGATCCCAAATAAAAAAATTGTGTAGTGTAATATTTGTATTTCTAAATATGTGCCCTTTTAGAATTTATTAAAATAATATTTTGACTTCATTTGTAACATATTTATTGTGTTAACGGCTTGTATATCAATAAATTGGAAGACCCTGTATAAATTTGAAATACACACGACGACTAAGTACGACTCTGTTAAGAACCGCGATTCCCGAACTCTAATTCGGCAACCAGCAGAGCGCAAACTTCTTATTACCTTCCATGCGGGCAGGTATGTCTGAAATTTTGATTTTAAAATTTGTATTAGGACATTATTTGAGGTTATAAATAGATTTGTTTTATAAAAATGTTGTGCAAAATAATAAATAATGGTACTTCTGTCTTGAGTAGCTTCGTGTTTTTTTAATTTATGAGCATCTTGTATATTTAATCTAAGATGGCAGTCTCATTTTTTCAAAAGACAAAACTTTTTATAAAGAGCGACATTTTTCGATAAAGTGAAAAACAAAAGAATTTCTCCTCTTGTCAATTTCATCCGTGGACACACTGTATATGAATGGACGCACTTAAAAAAAAAATAAAGCTAATACAAATAAAAAAATGTCTAATAAATCTTATCCAATGAAGTCAAACAATGTTCTTTGATACTATAAATCTAGATACGCAAAAGATGTCTAATTCCACATGCAAGTTTCCCAAACAATGAATTCGAAAGATTAGAAAAAAAACAGCAAAACTTTTCAATGGTTTTATTACTGAATGCATATTTATTTTTGCTATATTAGACGAATTTAAATTATAACAAAAAGTGGTAACAGTGTATCATCTGAGATCTAAAAGAACTTATTTTAAACAATAAAAGAACGATAAACATCTTATAAACTTATATTCCCATGAGCCAAAAACTGCATTTCTAATCTCAGCATTAATTTAAAAACAAAAAAAAAACACGAGAGGAAGTGCAGACAAGTTCTAGCTCTCAAACAAAATGCGAGCGTTGACAAGGTTGAGAACCTCCACCGAAGAGAGATAAGAAAATCGACGGCATAATTCCAAGCGCTTAACAAAAGGAAACACTCGGAACGGTAACTGTCACTGGAAGACAATTTTCTGAAGGCACGTCTTCCTCTAGAACGCCTAAGGTCGAGGTTGGTCTGTCTGCCGGGTCACTTTACGTCTGGATGGATAATACACTTATTTCCTGGAGATTATAGCTATTTCGTTGCGAAGGCCTCCCGGCAGAACATGTACAGTTACCTTCTATACAACTATTACCTACAAACGGGCAAGAAAAAGGAGCAAGTTCAACCGCTATTCGTCAAAAAGTTCACATCAAAAAGGAAAAAAGCGACACAAGCTTTAGAAGAGCTATTGTCGACGAGTAACCAACAAAGGCGGAATGTATTTTTAGTAAAATAAGAAGTCAAAGACATAAAAGATGTGCTGCATGCGAAATATAAAAGTTTTTGTTCAAGTTACATTGAAATATTTATGTTACTGTCAGAAAATTTATTTATTTCGTAACAAATGATTGCAAAATTTTGTTTTATTTTATTTTATATAAATAAATCTATTAGTTTACATCAAGTAACAAGTAACGTTATGTTCCTTGTGAAAGTGAATAAAATTACCACTTTCAAGAGTGCTATTCTTTCAACAACACCGCTAGGTCACCACTTTTGCCTCACTGGGAGTACTTCAATGAACAACAGATTTAAAAGCCAGTTTTACGTACAGGAACACATGAGGGGTATAGATGCAAAACTCACATTATCCACTTTTTAAAATTTTTCAGGAAGAAGGAATAACTGATTTCTCACTTTTTAAGTGACTTAAGGCTCTGAAATTTTGTTTGGTATTGTATTAGAACTTTGTTTCTTAATTGGTGAAATGACAGCACAACAATATTTGACTCCAAGAAAGTGAATTAAAGTTTGGATAATGTGAGTTTCGATACAACTTTTTGGATAATGGTAGTTTTGCTCCAAATTATTCTACGTAATATTATTTTTTACACCAGAATTCATGAAGTTAAAGAAATTTTGAAACAAACTCAATATGAATAAAACTTTTATGTAATATGGTAGTTCAAATCAAAATAAAAAGCTGCACAAAATACTTACAATACGGTTTTATTACCAGTGATGAAGTGAAATATTTTTATAATGAATCTAAAATTGCAAAGTACAAAAAATGTTGACAGTAAAAAGTTCTAATATCCGATATTTAAATATGAAACTTCAGAACTAAACTTATCTTATAATCAGAAACTCATAGAAAAACACGGAACCAACCATCTAGGAAAGCAAAACAATATGAGAAGCAAAACTCACATACTCCTTAGGCAGTCGGCCATATTGGTTTATCGCTTTAAGCTTTTTTATTGGTGGATATATATGGATAATGTGAGTTTTGACAACTTCAGATCGTAGGAGATTGCGACTTTTGAAACAATTCACAGATTTCACAATTTAAAAATAAATACGAAAATGTGAGTTTGAGTTGTGTGACTTCTAAAACACAATGAACAAGATAGCGCCACTAACACTATTTCGAAAAATTATGGATAATGTGAGTTTTACATATGAAATATCCAAATTTTGAAATGAAGTTTCACAATATGACACTATTTAGTTCATGGAGTAAATCCCCATTGTCAGAGCACGCTGAATACTGAATAGAATTTTACAGAAACGAATTACAGCTTCAACAAACTGTGCAGAACATATTCAGTTAATAATTAAACATATTCACTTTGAAATTTTTATGTCCATTCACTTCACCACTAATTGAATAAAGTGACAATTATGGTAAAACACATAAATGATGCACTGGCACGGGGAACAAATTCAATTACCGTCTAAAAGAGTCCAGAAAAAAAGATCCGGACCGACTGTCACGGGTGACATCTGTTATACGTTATTTGTCAATTAAAAGGGGATCTAATTATCGTCCCCAGCAGCGAGTTTGGCGAATGGCCACGTTAATTGAATAAAATTTAATGTTGGGTAATTGGTAATTAAGACCCAGTGTAAACGATTGGAAATCGCAAATCGACGTTTGACAAAACTGCGGATATTAGTACAGGCAGAATGCGAAAACTTTCAACAGAAACATTATACAATTTCTCAAGATTTTTTTCTGGAAATTAATTGACTCCAAACCTTCATTGGAGATGGCAACTAAACTAGTGTAGTTGTTTTTATACAGGATGCCCCAAATTGCAAACGCAAAATTACCTGGTAATAGATCACGTCAAAATAAGAAAAAATATTAATATACCTAAATACAGGGTTGAGGGTTGCTTTCGCTGTACAGCAAGAATAAAATGCTCTCTCAACGGTAATAATAAAGTATTTTATTGAAAACTAAGTTGTATAGAAAAAGACGTGTTGACGGGGTGAGTGTTCGTTGGAGAGTCCCTTGTGTGTGGAGTCGGTCGTAGGTATATGAGTAAGCATCTGGTCGCCGGCGCCAGTCCGCCATTGACTCTTCCTGGAGCGCTGGTGCGTCCGGCGGCGTCCTGCTGATGCTCTTGACGTAATGCTTAAAAATGGGTCACTTGCGGCATGCGTACCCACAGGGTGATTCACAGCTTATCCAAAAGAATTTGGGAATAAATGCAACATGAAAAATGGAGTGAAAATAGTAACAATTTTTTTTTGGAAGATCCTTATAGTTTCAGAGGAAAAATTATTGAAGTTGTTGCGCGTTGTACGCAATGCGCTCTCTCCACGTGGCCTCAGGCGATTCCAAATACTTACATCCGATTTTAGTAGTAACGTTTTTGTGATAGTGTTTACATTAGTTTTCAAATCTCAAAAATGCCTTACGTGTATAGCAACTCGTAGTTGATGGATATCGTTTTAATTTATGGTAAAGCAAGACAACATTTGCGTGATGGTGAAGCATTTGTGTTATGCTGAAGCAAGAGAACATTTGAATTAGTTCGTAGAAGCAGGGTAAGACGGGGCAAAATGTGTTTACACGCCGCTGGACAAAATTTTGTCATAAAACATCCTATTACAGTGTTGAATTTATAGAAATTAGATTACTGCATTAGTCTGGTAATTTTTTCAAGATGCCCTCCAACTTTCGGATTCGAAGCGAAAAAATATAACAAAACTGAAGCTAATAACCGACGGCACTAATGGCCTGCACATCCGAACCTGCTAGCGCGAAAGTAACGGCAAAACGGCGAATCGTCAGCGACGAGATAGGCAATCAGGGAGCACAGGTAATTAGAGGAAGCACCCCATTAGGGCCACCGAAATTAGCCCTAAACGAGCTAGCTCTGACCCGAGCGCCCGTAAGTTACTGTTCCGGACCTCGTTATCACTTTATATCAATTTAGAATACACAGGAATAGTCTTTATATACCAAGTACGATAAAAAAATTGCTTCCTATTAAAATTTATAATATTTCTATGTGCACCTTAAAAAGAAAAATCTTTATATTTCAATATAAACATGGAAAACGTTGTTTTAACGTTTAAAATCGTTATTCCAGCTTTTAGAAATGCTTAGTTTTGTTTGTAGTCTTCCGTGGCTATCGTTAATGGTTGAATGATTTCCGGGCTGGTTGCCACGTCGTCGGTTTATAACACTTGACGTTTCGAGAGACATATCGCTCTCTTCTTCCGAAGTTACTCTGAAACTGGAGATCTACTAGTCTTGTCACTATTTATATTTGATTCCCCACGGACGCAACACCGTAGGGGAATTCCTGGATCACATTAATGGGATACATCCAGATATCCAGTTTACCATGGAAATAGAGAAAAACGCCGCTCTTCCCCTCTTGGATGTTTTGGTTGAGAGGAAACCAGATGGCACTTTTGGACATCGAGTATATAGGAAGCTAACTCACACAGACAGGTATCTGAATGCGGAGTCCCACCACCAACCAGCCCAAAAACAGGGGATCATAAATACCTTGATTCATCGAGCGCGGATCATCAGCGAGCCAAGACACTTGGCCGAAGAACTAGAACACCTACGCATGGCTACAAGGCGAGAAATATAGAAAGAGCTATCAGGAGGAGACAAACACCCATTGAGAAACAGGAGTACTTAGCGACGACGTATCTACCTTACGTAAAAGGTTGTACAGATAAAATCGGGCGTCTTTTGAAGAAGAGGAATATCAACACAGTATTCAGCAATGTAAGGAAGGTGGCGGCAGCGTTTCCAAAGACCTGCAACAACGACCAGCTCCAGGGCCCCGGTGTGTACAGTATTCCTTGCTCTTGTGGAAAGGTCAACATAGGACAACCAGGAAGACACATCAACACGATGTTAAAGGAACACAAAGGTCACCTCAAAAATACAACTGGGAAAAATCGGCAGTAGCAGAACATAGGGCGGACACAGGACACACAGTGGATCTGAGTGAAGCCAACATGGTGGTGAGAGAAAGAAGATTTTGGCCCCGACTATACAGAGAAGCTTTAGAAATTTACAGAAATCCGAACAATTTCAATAGAGATGGTGGCGTAGATCTACCAGGTATGTGGAAGAGTCATCCGTGAAAGCAACCCACTGGAACGTCAACAACGCGTACGAGGTCACCCACCGGAACATCATGGACCAGTGACCACATCAAATATAAAAAGTGACAAGACTAGTAGATCTCCAGTTTCAGAGAGAGCGATATGTCTCTCGAAACGTCAAGTGTAATAAACCGACGACGTGGCAACCAGCCCGGAAATCATTCAGCCAACTTTTAGAAATGCTGTTTCAACATTTGAAATGTTTTAAGATATATACATTGTTTAAACTTTTAAAATTGTTTTTTTAAGCCATAAAAAGCGTTAAAAAAGCCCTTCAAATGTTTACAATTGTTGCGTTTGTTTTAATACGTTGCTTTAAAGTTTTAAATCGCTGTTTTAACGTATTGTCGTATGAAGACAGTGAATGAACTTCAAATTTCGCCCTGATGTCTAACTCAAACATTAAGTCTCGCTGTAGAGCCGAAAATCGCTCAAACGGCCGAGATATTGCAGAGCCAGAGTATGTACGTTCGACAGCGACGTAGAATACCGAGGAGCCGCGTCAGACGATGCGTCGTTCGCAGGATAAGAAACCCACTTTCCAACCGACCACGACAGACCCTGATATTTGAGAGCAGCGCCTGATTTCCGAGAACCGACATGGTACCTAGTTCCTCTAGGTTTTAACGCATTCCTGTTAGAGAGATCGAACGTCGACTTTGACCTCTTGCAGTTATATAACCAGGGGGCAAGTACCCGACCAGGACGTGACGTGCAATCCAAAGTTATAGTTGCGAAACTGAAAGCTAGTATGGTCAGTATTAGAGATATTTGTCGATTACCTATTACTATAATCGTTACTTTAACATTAAAAAATATTATTTTAACTTTTCAAATTATGTTGCCATCAATACGTTGTTTTAACGTTTCCAATCACATACTGGTTATCTCTATCTCATATGTTTGATTCAAATGGTTACTCTAACGAATATCTGCTATTATTATGTTCAGCTCCGTCATCACTAGAATTAGGAGAATGAAGCACTGATTATATTTTCATTAACGCGGTTTACACTCACGTGATCTTTCTGTTCCGGTGGATGAAAGGACGGATTTTTTTACACGATTAAAAGAAACAATGCTCTTCAGGGCCTAGCCTCGCTAATGACATCGAGTCTGTCTCCGTCTTTGCGAACGTGTAGGTTGGGGATCGCGATTATATATTCAAAAGGGGGAAAGTTAATGATGCCGGAGGCATGTTGGAAATTTGTTCGAGTATCGTGTCGCTGTCCTGTCGACAATAAGCGGGTTTTCAAGAACCATATACACGACAATCATGAGCGGGATGATATTTATGGGCGACGTTATGTTCGAGGTTTTATTTCGGGGAAAATTGAAAAATGACGCGGTTATAAATTTAACGAGAACGAAGAGATAAAAATTCCGTCACCGTTCATGTGACAATTAAGGGCGACGCGATCTGTACAACGTTTTTCATTAAATTGAAAATATTAAATGCTACAGTCAATGCTACAAAAGCTACAGTCGATGTTACAAAAGCTGCAGTCGATGTTACAAAAGTTCGATAGATATTTCCTGACAACAGTGAACGAAGAAGAATAAAAAATTTAGAAGAAATAAAGTGCAAATTGGACTTTATAAAAAATAGTTATTTATTAAAAGAATATTTTTATTTCATCTTTTTGTAATACAAATATTTTAAATTTATTTTGTACAGTTTCTATTGATTCATTTATAAAAATAATAAAAAAGGGGACCCGAAGTGTAACCTTGGAGTACCCCAGACCGTACCAAGAAATTTGAAATTTTACCATGCGTATGTTACGAATCGATATATAAACAGGAACAAAGGAAATTTAAAAGGTGATCACTCATAACATAAAAAATAATTTTGACAATAAAATATAATGGTTCATCTTGTCGAACGTTTGGGCAAAGATGTACTGTACACCATGTCCAACTGACATCAGTTTTCGAAGGAAACTCAAATATTAATTAACATATTCAAGGACTTAATCCGTCTTTTCCAAAGGAAATTCAAATCTGTTAGAAAAACCACACTGTATATTCTGATTATGTAGAATAAAAAACAAATTAGGCTATATATTTATTTCTATGAGTTTTTAAAATCTGGAATCTCTTTTGAACAAGGATTTGCCTACACTATGAAAAATTATCTTAAGTCTTCGAAAAGAGTCGTCAAATACTTAATAGCAAAAAAACATTTCTCTTCAATTGTCCCTCGAAGAAAAGATTCTATTGAAACGTTGGCAAAGTGTAAAAATTCACAAATAAATAAATGATTCAATTTGCTCGACATTTTTTCTACACAATAATATCTGTAAATTCTTTTTGCAATACAAAACTATTCCAAATCACAATGAATACATCCATCACAAAACAATTTGCAGACATATTCCTGTCAAATGAACGAGTTCGAGATGCTTGGAAATCGCTGCTCCACAGGTACTAAGAACGGTATTCCAAAGAGAATTCCTCTGGAATAAAATACGATAATAACTAAAATTACTATGAACGGACACTCGTCGGCATGCTGATTGGGGCATACCACACACTTAGACGGCGAGAAACAAGTCACTATCGTCCATCCGCTGAGTACATAAATCACTCGGTCTATAGGAGACAGTGGCGTGCCTTTGGAAGGCAAACATACCGCACTGATTTCAAAATTTGAAATCACATGGATTTCATGACCGTATGTAACTAAAACTTTTATATAAATTGTCTAGGTACAATGAGGCATATCGGTCAGGTATTTTTTAATTGAAACATCTGCCGATGTTCTTCCATTTCTACTATTTCCATATTTGTACCACAATAGCCATGATTACGAGACAAACCACTACATTGTCAACTAAAATGTTTTTTCTTCGGAATAGAAATACAATCATTACAATGCCTTTATTAATCCTCGAGTGATATGAGTCCTTTTCCTTATAAAAAAAAACATGTCACTCGACCGACAAACAAACGAACGCTGACACACGGCCAACTAGAAAATAAACGAGCTCTTATTTACGGCATCCAAATGATGCGATAAAATTGCCGGCGCGTCCTATCTTGATGAACAGTGACATGTGGTCACAACTACCAATTAATGACAGTTATTGAGGAAGGAGAAGCTCGATTAAATTTATGGTGGCACATACGAGAGGACGGCCAGGCCAAAGCACAACGAACCGCTTTTACGCTTAGTTTATCCCGTTCTCTACTTCAAATAAATAAGTGTTAGGGGGGAGAATAGCGATAAGGGTGCCCTTTTTTACTGTTGAGACGAATACAAGCGAATACTGACAAAAACAAATTTTTTATTCTTTACGATTTTCCACTGCCTCTGGCTACTAACAATTTTGTTTTCATCGATGAAATAGTATTTCTGAAAAGAAGAGTTTGTTTCCCTTTATAATCGCATTAAAAACTTGGGAGATTTTATAATTAAACACGTTTCGTTCGTTCCACTCACTGAATCGTCTGGAATTTTCCCACTGACAGCATTAATCATTGTTGTTTCCTTTAGGCACTGCCTTTTGTTGCTTCCTCGCCAACCATTCCGATGTATATTTACACAGACGGACGTGTTTAATATTCCTCAACGTTATTGTTAAGGAATTGAAAGGAAAACCATATCTGTCATCGGTTTCTGGCTTTAAATTAGGACCTCGGGTGAGCATTTGCATATAATGTGTGAATATATGGAGGTCTAAAATGGATCCTTAAATAGAATCTCAAAATAATGCCATATATGTATGGGACATCATTTCAAAACTGAAATGAAGTCACGTTTTGATGAATTATTATTTAATTCCTCTTAAGGAATTCATTTATATAAATGAATAAATATACAGGGTGATTCACAACTTATCCAAAAAAAATTGGGAATAGATGCGGCATGAGAAATGGAGTCAATATTGTAAAAAAAATTTTTGTAAAATCCTTATAGTTTCTGAGAAAAAAATTATTGAAGTTATAGCACATTAAACCACTGCATAGCTGGACAACTGTAGTCTCTAGCGTCATTCGTATTACGCTTGGAGAGCCATGTGACTCCTAATACTGAAATCCGTCGTTGCGGTAGTTTTTACCTGTTATCTGTGGTATTTACATCAGTTTTTTAGTAGTTAGTGTCAAAAATGGCTTGCGTGTATAGCAACTCAGAGTTGATGGATATCGTTTTAATTTATGGTGAAGCAAGACAACATTTGTATTATGGTGAAGTATTTGTGTTATAGTGAAGCAAGACATCATTTGTGTTAGTTCGTAGAAAGTGAGTAAGACGGACCCAAATGTGTTTACACGTGAGTGGATAAAATTTTGAACAATTGCTGTTGCAACATCGGGTATGTCAAATGAATTTATTATTTAAAAACACAAATTAATTTTATTAATAATTAATAAAGGCAAAAGCATTTGAATTTGCTGATATAAAATAGGTGCGATAAAATTCTATTTACATATTTCTTTCCTTGCGAAAGTTTTTGTCCGTTTTTATCACGCCGCCATACCGGTCGCATTGTGCGAGGTCAGGTTTTACAGCGGACCAGTTTCCAGTGCCGTGCAGAAGTGTATTTTTAAATCAATTTCGAACTGACCTTTTTGATTTTTTCTTTACAAAATTGTATTTGTAAGGGTCCCCTGTACATCCAGAATTTTTTTTTTGGATAAGTTCTGAATCACCCTGTATAATAAGTAGGCGTTAAAAATTGAGTTAAATAATAATTGTCCTATAGAAATTACGATAGCACCTAGATTAACGAAATTTTCAAATTTATTTACTTTCTGCATTAGAAATAAGAATTTTTAATAGTCAATATCGCCTAAAATCGCAAAATGGCGTGTAAAATTAATAACAATCAAACTTAACTTATTGAGAACCTCTGGAATCGTCCTCGACTTACACACTACATAAAAAAAATGTGAATCGTACGCTCGTAGTGTGTAGTACAGATTAAAAGTACTAAAATGGTCCATCAATACAACAAAGTAGATATTAATTGACATGGTGGCTACAGGTCTTTAAGTACAGCAATTTTCAAATAGGCATGCACCAACTCTTGTAAACAGAGAGAGAATATCTGTGGAGTCGGCGGTTCCAAAAAAGTTTTCATCGTATCAATGTTGTTAATTATTAAAAATTCTATTTGTAAAAAATATTTCTGTCAATAGAGTTTCCGCATTTCGTTTTATTTCCTCTTAAAATATGTTCTCCAAGCTTATAAACATCCTGTACACCACTCTTAACTAAACATATTCGTATTTTTACAGAAACGTAGGGAATACTTGGCATATCGAATATTTAATTACTTATTTAGTTCATTTTTTTAGCCGAATATGTTAAATTGGTACACGTAGAAAATAGGATCATAAAGAGATCTAATGAAATTAAGGGCGACCAAAGACAGGACGTATCCAAAAGCATTGAAAAAAATGGATTAACTATGAACCCTCAAAACAAAGATCCACACCAAAAGAAGAAATAGAAACATACTTAAAAGTTTAACAAACAAGAAATTGGATAAAAAAAATAAGTCCTTTATACAGTATGTTCGCAGATTGAGTTTAAAGAGGACAAATGGACCAAAAAGTGAAAGATACGAAAAAAAGGTTATTCTTGATAAAAGTGTTTGCTTATTTAGAAAATACGAATCACCACGACGAACTTCAATTTTATTCTACAGGGTGGGTCAAAAACACAAAAATGTTATTTTCCGTAAGAGTAAACATACCTTATTTTGCAACATACGAAAAAATGTATTCTTTATAAAAGTTTTTGTTTGAAAAATGAATAAGAGTCACGTTATCAAAAAATTAGTTTTTTATACAGGAAGTGCAAAACTAAAATATCGTGCAAAATAAGGTATGTTTACACTTACGCAAAATAACATTTTTGTGTTTTTAACCCGCCCTGTACAACAAAATTGAAGTTCGTCATGGTGATTAATATTTTCTAAACAAGCAAAAACTTTCATCAAGACTGTCATTTTGGCGTATCTTTCACTTTTTGGTCCATATTGTATATTAAAAATTAAAAAAGTTTTCCTATCTCGCATTAATGGGACAAATTACTTATGGTAATTACAACAAATTCTTTATAGGCCAAATTAATTTCATTATTTTGTTCTAATAAAATGTCCACTTATTTTTTTTAGCATAAATTTAACACAAAAATACGTTGGTAAAAAATATTGATCTTACAAAATTTATTCAACGTCTATCTCGAATTTACCTATCTAAAAAGGAAAGTTTTTGGAACGTACGTTCTCTCTGGTACGACTGATCAGGAAACGTCCTACACAGTCATCTTGCAGGAAATATGCGATCGCTTCCTCTGGTCGATACCATCTCCAAAAGCTATTACCGCCTTTATTATTACCCTGAACGCATCCTTAACCTATGGAGAATGTTTCGAAACTATTAAGCCCACTTCCGCCGCAGAGGAAGAAAACAACAACTCATCTGCGCTGTTGGAACATTAAACCATTAATTAAAATCGAAGCATGTTTACCGACCAAAGTTACGTACATATTTCTCCTAATTAATGTCATCGAGTCTTTCGTCAGTGACATGTCCGGCAAAAATAAACGCCTGTTGTACCTCGTTCCTCCAAAAATTAATTGAACGATGGCAAAAATATCGTGACCTCTACGCATAACAAGTATAACGCAAAAACGCAAATTTGGTTTTAGGGACAATATACTGCAGAACCAAAATAAGGTACTTAAACTACAAAATACCTTTAGTCAACTTGTCAAACTGAAGTTGTCATGCATAATCTTCCCATCCATATGTAAACAACTAGTTTTATAATTTAGAATTATCGATCCATATTATCTAAACTTTTATGAATATCTTATTTAAAATTTCTTGAAGAATCAGTCATTATGTAAAGATTTTTTAATTGTACTAAAAATGTTTATTAAGACATATTTAATTTTTATGAAGATATTTCAAAATTTCTTTGTGATGCTTTTCATTTCTATAAATAATGTATTTTTATTAAAAAATCATTCGCATTTATTTTAAATTTGGTTACTGCTATTTAAAGTATATGTACACAGTTAAGATTTATCTTGTACATATATTCTAGGATCAACATGCAGACATACCTATATGCGTACTGACACAAAATTACGTAGTAAAAAAACATCAAACCATGCACAATTATCAAGAATTCATCAGTCCAATATAAAAAACTGACCAGTCAGTTATCGTCATGACTGGTAGATATTTTATGTGTTCCCATAATTTATCATACCATCACAATTATAATTGTTGCGCATTCCATACAGATCCAGTCATTTAAGAAATGTTAAACGTAAAAGCAATGTTGAATTATTTGTCTACTTATTTGATTAGATGATAAGTCAATGTTAAATTTGCTAAAAATAAAGTATCACTTCTTCAAAAGTTATCTCAGCTATGATCTAAAAAGTCAATATACTACAATCCGTTGATGACTTCATGCTAAATATACAGGGCGATACCATTCAGTTTATAACGTTTATCACTACATATTTTTTTGAGTTTAGTCGTTTATATCTGAATTTAATTTTCTAAACATTCGATAACTTAATACTTTTTCAATAATTATCCATTCTCAAATATGGCGTTGAACTGTTTCACTCTGTTTAGTACGCAGTTTCTATGAATTTTTCGTGGAATTGAACGGTTTATGCGCCATTGTAACACGATAGTAAAATTTTTAATTTCGTCGTCCGATTGTTCTACGACCGGAAGCAGTGTAGTTTTGATTTATACGATAAAAACGGTACCGCTTTGTACAAGCGGCGAACGATGTGAAACTCGTGTGTTTATTGTTTCCTCTGGTACAAAGAAAACGTAATTATCCGCTAAATATTTAGACAAATAACCCAATTGTCACTAAGTTACATTTGTAACCATATCCTTTATGTTAATTTTTCTTTCGCGTCAGTCAGACGTACGTTAAATCAACTGTTTATTTCGGGGAAAAAGCCAAATACATCAAGGCCTCCACAACAGAATCCTGAAATGTTTACCCGTTCCGATAGCACCACTTAAAAGCTGTTTGTATGTTTACATCTGGGATGCCTTGGATGCCACAGTCTACTCTGTGACTGCCTGTCTGTTAAATATTCCTGTCAAGGCTGAAAAACATATGGAAGCTCGCATAAGACTTTTATTTCTCTCGAGAAAATAATAATGCCGTTTTATTAGGTACTCCATGTAAATGACGTAGAAATGTATAGTTTAATGTCTCTCTTCCCTGACTGACCGCTTGCCAAGACAAATGTATTATTAGTACTATTCAGTTTCAGGCTTGGTATTTTAATATCCCTCAATGAATCTATTATGAATCAGATGAAACATTAATGAGATAATAATAAACGGCAGTTGATATAACTCCTTAAATGACGTCAGTTAAGACCACAAGTAGAACGTTTGTAAAGCAAATTGTAGATGGCTCTGGTGCCAAAAGAAATTTGTCATCCGCAGGAACTTTGGCAAATAATTTTATAGCAACACCCTTGAATTTAAAGCGAACAAGCAAAGTTAGAGATACCGCGGAAAAGTTTAATAATTGTAAAAGCTCAAAAATTAATTGACCACCGTTTCAGAATAAAACTTAGATGAAAATATTTAAAATATGTATCAAAATAGTAATTTTTTCGTTTGGTGTCATTCCTATAGTTATAAATATCGAACATATACAACAAAACTCAGCTGACTTCGACTAGATAAAACAATTTTGTTTTGATAAACATTGAAATTTATCTATCAAAAAAGCATTACCACAAAACTATATTTAAGATGTTTTGATACATTAATGAATACGAGTGTAGAAAAAATACTAGAGTAGCAGTAAAACTGGTTGCTTTATCCAAACCGATGACATCCAGATTGGAAAATTTTCGAAAACTTGAAGAATAATATTTTGCAATATAAAAAAAACGGAGTTTAGCAAATTCAGTTAAAAATGATTAGAGTACAACTGAAGTTTTAAAACAATGAAAGATTACACAGGACCACAAAAAAAAATGAGTTGAGGGTTCCTTGAACCAGACCAAGTGGATTATATGTTTTTTGGGCCGCTGAAACCGAATCCGAAACCTGTTTTGCCCCACACGTCAGCGTTATTTTCTAACCTCAAAAAACAGCTTGAAACTATGAAACCCAACAATATCAACCCTTAAACCATATAACCGTATACTTTCATAACTCAATAACCTTGAGATCGATAACATATAACTCTAAAACCCATAACCTGAAAATCTACAACCTCAAAACTCGTACATCTCAAATCCCAATAAACTGCAAACACAAAATGAACAAAAATAAAAACAAAAAGCAAACATGACAGTTGCAGTACTACGAAGAATGCGATTAAATTAATTTTTGAGAGTATAAAATTAATCAAAAAATACCTTTAAAGCAACAAACATTAAACATCTGGATACTTAGTGTATTGTTATCTGCAACATTATTAAATCCTCATTATAACTTTTTTATTTAGTATTCAAAAATACGAAAGGTAAATGGTAATGGTCAGTTATTTACTACAACTCAAATAACATGAGGTTAAAATTAAAAATATCAGGATTTTGGCCTGACATCCCCGATTTTTATTGATTTTTGACCTAGAATCCCTGACTTCCAGGGTCTAAAATGACATTTCCAGGATATCTAGGGTGGGTGGGAATATTCTTAAAGCTTTGTAGTTAATTTTTTTAATAAAGAACATGCTAGTATCACTCGAGACGATGTATCGAGTCTGAAAGCTCAGATGTGTCGTTCTACAACACGTGAACTCAACTTCTGTGTATTCCGGAGGACTTGTGTGTGGATTTTTCCAGGTCGACGTGGGCTTTCCTCGGTAGTCCGGGGGTGCGACAATGAGTGAGAGCCATCGCGCCTAGGCGAGGCAAGGTCCGTAACCTGCAGCGGGCGAGGCCCCGATCCAATTAAATAATAATACGGGAACGGCCAATTAACGCCTTTGCATTAATTTTAATTGAAACATTACGGGGTACGGGATCTATCACAAACACTTCGAGGCGAGGCACAGAGCATTAACTTTAAAACTGATCATCAAATTCGGTTAAGATAAATTTTTAGATAAACACTTGCTAAGCTGCAGTAGTGCTTCTTTCAAACGATAATCGTACTTTGTTGTTTGACGGTAGAATAAAATAAAATGAAGTGATACTTTTTTATTGTTGATTTTTCAAGAAAAAGTTATTCTTAATAAAAAGTTTTGCTTATCTTGGGAAGCCATGGGCAGTAGTCATATATGTAATAAAAAAAGGCCGTCCAAAACATTTCAAAATGTGAAATATTCCCTAAGCCGACTGCCTTTAATTTTTGTTTTCCTTAAAAAATGTATTTAATAAAGTGAACTGAAGAAACGGTTAAATATGGGGTTTAGTCAGAAAAGAATAATCACATTTTGCAAACAAAAAGACGCCGCAATTTTTAACTATCAAAGTCAACATACTTATTTTTATTAACTGCTGTCCACCGAATAATTTTGATTAATAATGCGAACCCTGGAACAACGAATTTATCTTGTGAAATGTTATGGAATCGGTAATGTTTCATATCGATATGCAAAACAAATTTTGAATGAAAAGTATCCAAATGTACCTAACTGTAACTCGTAGAGCAGTTGACAAGCTTATTATAAATATTCGATACCACTGGTGATGTAAAGAATATTAAAAAGATGAAAAAAGAATACAATGATGCCGTTACTGTTGTAGTTATGGACTATGTACAAGACAATCCAAAGATGTCACTCAGAAAAAGGTCAGAAAACATAGATATTAGCAGATCTCATATTCATAGAATTTTAGTATGACAACAAAATATATCCATTCAAGCTTTTGTTTAATAATATTTTATTTACTGACGAATCAACATTCACAACTACTGACGTGGTTTCCTCTCAAAATTGTAGAAACTGAGCAAAAGATAATCCGAATATATGATTGATAATAGTCAAAAATTAAAAAAAGTTAATGTCTGGTGTGGCATAATATATCATAAAATAATTGGACATTACTTTTTGGAATAAAATCTTAATCAAAATTCGTATTAGGAAATTTTCAATAATTTTGTTTTGTCAGAACTAGATAGCGAAAATTTAGAGTTCAGAAGAAAACTAATATTTCAGCAAGACGGATGCTTTGCACATTCCAGACCTACAGCAAGAAACTGGCTTGACGGTCACTTCCCGAACAAGTGGATTTAGCTACAACGGTATCAAACTATTTTTTAAAAAAATATTAGCTGTACTGAATACGTTTGTCTTTTTTTCCAAGTGACAATATACTTTGCCGTTTAAAGAAGAATGACATTTTACTTTCTGTGCATGCCATACTTGCTTACAAAAATATTTATACGTACGTCTTTTTTTAACTATATGATTCATACATTCTTTGACGTTAGAGCAATGAATAACACAACGACAGAGAAATTGAACGCATTTTCACTTTCTCTCTGCTTTTTATATACTAATAATAACAGTTCAAAAGTTCTTTTCATGGGCGTCCATGGAAATTTAGCCAAGAAGGGTAAAATAATAATATCTCCTTATCCGACCGTGCATGAAGTATAAAAACCGAGTGGAAAACCCCTCCTCTGGCCCCTCCACCGGACGCCCATATATATTTTTAAACGATATATCCGAGCACACCGATAGTTTACAAGCGCGCCTTTCTATAGATCATCGACCCCACTGATTACTTTGATTAGATTCCCCAGCTACTTACTACTTTAGGAAAGGACCTCCACAATTACCTGCAACAAAAAATCGAATCAATACAGCGTCACACAAATATTACGAGTCATCTAAATTGTACAATCATTGATCAAGTATTCGATCGACAATACATAACACATTTTTTTTACAATGCAGCGTGCAGACGGTTCGCTTTCATATCGCCTAACATGATATGCTCATTGGCGAAATCTATTTTTAAACAATGTACGGCAGTTAATCACACAAACGGTTTGAGAACTTTAACCTCCTTTAATGGAGTTGTTAAATTATGTGTCGGGCATTATCTGCAGCTTTATTCTGGGCATCCGAGGAAGTCTATTTAGGTACAATTTAGATGCCGGCGTTTAGATATTCCCACACTGAGCGACTTTGTCCTCCACGCGACATTATCTCGGGAAATTATTGCACTCTGGCTGTAACAATACCACTAGAATATATCTAAGAAGAGGTGCTACGGTAAAGATATTGAACACAGATTAACTCACAAAAATAATGGGGATAGGCCACATAATTTTTTTTCCTAATAGATTTCTTTGAAGAGGTTGACCGACTTAAAAAATGATGAAGATTTTTGTTTATTTACTCTATTGGGAAGGAAAAAAAATGTTCTTGTCATTTTCTCGTAATCTGTTCTATTTTCTAGTTGCATAATCTATATATCGCATTATTTTATAAAAACAAATGAATAAAAACAAATTACGGAGAAAAAAAGCAAGAACATTTTTTTTTGTCAAATAAAATTATTGATTGAAAATTTTTATCAGATTCAGGGGAGGCGGGGATAAGGGGCGTGAAAATTCTGCTGTCATAATGCCAGTTGTAGCCTAAATCCCCGCCACTGCACTACATAATTTATTACTGACTACTGCAAAGAGTACAACAAAGTTGATCGAAAAAGCTCAATGGCTATTTCGAAAAATTTTCTTTCGGAACCTCAACGCCTTTATCTCAACTCAAAAATATATATTTGGCTTCCTTATTATAGTTGTTACAATATCAATTGGAACCTGTGAATCTTAAAGCACAAAACCGTCTGGTCTGCACTTTTCTTGAAATTTCTTCCTATGCTTTAGCCATGATGTGTCTCGTAATTTATACTCGAATAGCTATTGGGCGAGTCCGTTATTGGTAGACCAATTCGCCTGATGTAGAATCGACGGCGGCGCGCTGGTCGTCAAAGCAAACCTGTATTGGTCCACTAGGTCGTAAATAATTTTTTGCATGATATTCTATAATTAGTTTGGTGTCAAACGTGGTTCACTTGGCTTTGTCAGTGCCGTAGAGAGCAGTGCTTGGCGTGGTATATCTATTGTTGGTATTAATATGTGTTCATATCGTAACCAGTAAAGGGTAATAGTTATTAAAATAAATATTATATGTAATTATCTAATAATTTAGCATAGCTTTCTGGAGACTCTTTGAAACGGAAGATAACGAAATAACCCGGGAAAATCCCCAAATAGTCGAGCCGGTTTTTGTCCAAAGCGTCGAAATAAACTCAGTTTAAAAACAAAGATTTACACGTACCAAGTCAACGTATTATTTTAATGAATGTTTGAAAAGAAAAAATAGTGAACAATGTGATAAAGAAATTAGGAAACGGATTAGCGAATTAACTAAGATATCAAAAACGACAATTTATCGTGTAATTAAAGAAACATACGTTATTAATCACGGTACAAAGAAACGGAAAAATGCAAAATTAAAGAATATTGACGATTTTATCAGAGATGTAATACGGCGCACAATTTATATGTATAAACAAAATAAAGTTCCTACTTTAAACATGATTCGAGATAAATTAAGCGCTTATCCTGACTATAATTATAAATCTTTAGATACTTTACAACATATTTTTTTACAATGCGGTTTTAAACACGTATAGTTGCACTTCGGGAAGATTATTTACAAAAAATTCGAGAATATCGTCAACTAAATAGGAATATAGCTCGGAATATAGTATTTCTAAACGAGACAGAACCAAATTTTTCTGGACGCCTATGGATTCCGTAGAGTTTATGAGTTAAATGTTTTTCGGGTCGAACTGATATTGTAACGATTATATTATCTACCCAAATTTTGGTTACACCCTGTATGTCACTTAAAACAGTATAATATGTACTTAAGCATACAAAATATATTTAAATGAAGGAACACAGAGGCAACCTTGAGTCCAAATATGATAATTAAGCTAAATGCAGCTAAAGTTAACAAGAATTTATTTTTTTTATCTATTAAATCAATAAACATGGCATGAGTACTTTTACATCACTGACAAAATTACGTACTCTTTCACATGTTAAGAAGAAGGGAAATATTTTATATTATATATATTTGCTTTTTAATTAAAACATTTAATATTATTCTTTGCTTTAGACTCATTGCATTGAACAATATTCAAGATAACGCTTAACTCACAGTAAAACTAGGTTCCTCTCACATAAAGTTAAGAGATTTTTTGTAATAAATTGATTATACAGGGTGTCCCGAAATTCATGCAACAAACTTTGGCCATAGATTCTTAAGACAAATTTAGGAGACCCGTATTTTTCCATTTTGCCAACTGGCCCCCTCTTTCGGAGTCACAGCCCCCTGAAATCTGCCCCTAAGAAGTCTTTTTTATATAAAACCATGTTGTACGAGAATCACTAAATTTGGTACACAGGGGTTTTATGGCATGTGGAAACTCACAGTGCTACGCTTTTTGGCGAGAAACCCCCTTAAGGGGGCGATTTAGTATGTATATTTTTACCATGTAACAGAGCTTCAGATGAGGACACAAATCATCGAAGAAACTAACATAATTGAATATTATTATATATCAATGTATTCGCAATGGTTCCCGCTAGTGAGTGAAATAAATTTCAATGCTCATGAGAACAGAAGAATAATTTAAATAAATGCCAAAGTACCTCAATTTTAACCATACTGTTAGTCTGCCAATATATTGGATTTACGACGGAACTAGGTCAGGCACAATAACCAAACTACTTCACTCACTAGAACGGACACTTAGGATCATTTGTATTTAATTTTCAGATTAATATTTATTAACAATTCTATAATTTGTGTCCTCAAGTAAGATGACAACATTTTACACACGACTCCATGTT
>NW_019416247.1:1163477-1300857 GCF_000390285.2 Anoplophora glabripennis
TATATATATTTTATGCCTATACATATTATTCTCCAAACGCAATTAGTAGCAAGATTCTATATATTTTAGTAATTAAGCAGTGTTTTTAAGTTAAAACGACTCGTCAAAGTAAAAAAATATTTCAGGTTAGGTATATATTTTTTTACTGAAAATAGCAGTTAATTTACATTATCGGATTGTTAATGTGAAAATATAAACATTAGACTGTTGACTATTCCATGTTATACGTGTTTTAAGGTCACTTTTGAAGAAGAAACTACATGTAATTTTAAAAACCGTATTTCTGTTTTTATAATGAAGGAATAGTAATTATAAGATTGTTTAAGCTTATTAACTAAAAATTATTGCCTACTCAATAAAAAAATATTATTGTCCTCGATAATCTATTACTGATTAATAAAATATTTACTCTCTTTCCTTATAAGATTGTATGTACACAAATTGGAGCCGTTCCTGAAAAATCGGACGAGTATCCGGTGCAGCGGAATTATTAGACTTGAAGCGTTGGCCGCTAGAACAACACCTGCCGGGGTCCCGTTTCGTGACTCACGCTGGGCGATATTTTTTGTACAAAATCCCGTCCTTAAGACACTTTTGAAAAGAGAAAAGAAAAATTTGGTAGCTGATTTTATTTTAAATTATTAGTTAGCTAGAAAGCCATTGAATTTAGAAACTTTTTTGTCTCTTGATATTTGTTTCGTAAAACGGAATGTTTTTGAGAAAAATAGCGAATCACGATATGCATTCGATCACATTTCCACATTTTTCTCGAAAACATTGCGTTTTACGGAAAAAGTATACAGCGACAAAAAGTTTCTAAATTTAATGGCTTCCTAGTGGAAAGATAATTTTTAAGAAATTTAAATATTCGACCAATTTTTTTTGGCTCCAAACACAAGGGAGTCCACGAAAAATTGTCTTAAGGGGGTTCCCCGCAGAAAAACGTAGCACCATCAGATTCCACATGTCATAAAATCCCTGTGTACCAAATTT
The DNA here is from genome assembly GCF_000390285.2 of Anoplophora glabripennis. Taxonomy (NCBI): domain Eukaryota; kingdom Metazoa; phylum Arthropoda; class Insecta; order Coleoptera; family Cerambycidae; genus Anoplophora; species Anoplophora glabripennis. The sequence goes on from NW_019416247.1 coordinate 1,164,471, forward strand.
AGTGATTCTCGTACAACAGGGTTCTGACTTCAGGAGGCTGTAACTCCGAAAGAGGGGGCCACTTGGCAAAAATAAAAAATACGGGTCCCCTAAATTTGTCTTAAGAAACTGTGACTAAATTTTGTTGCATGAATTTCGGGACACCCTGTATAATTCAATAACTGTTTGTAATATAAAAAATGTAAATTTGGTCAATGATGCATTATGAAAAAGGGTGTGATTATGATAATAGCATGTCACTACAGATACATACCTACCAAATTCAAACTTTGTCTGCTAAACAGAAAGTCATATTATTGTATCTATAGCAAAATTTAAAGGTTTATTTAATTATATATTTATTTATATTTAATTGCTTTCGCAGTTGCAGAAAGAAAAAAAATCTCTTTAATTGCAACTTAAACATCTTTTAACTCAAACTAAGGTATATTTAACCCAATTATCATATTTTAGCAGCTGCCAACTTTCCCGAAGTCTCCTCTCAATATTAGCAAAATTTTTCCAGTTTGGTATGCACTTTCACTGTAATAAATGCTCTCACAAAATCCGAAAATTAGTAACACCTCTACTTGTTCGAAAAAAATGTATTAAACAATATTTTGTAAATTTTAGGTAGTTTATTTTATTAGTCGATAAATGTTCCTTTGTCATCGTTTAATTCACTATTTAAGGACAAGTCTTTATAACGAACAGCAGTAATATATTTTTTAATAATCGACTCATGTCCTTACAGGAAATAAAAAATCGTATAAACATAGTCGTTAAAATCTTTCTTTTCCAACAAACAATCAATTTTGTTTATTAAAATTCCTATTTTCTTCGGAACATCAAGTTGAATAATTGCCAATAGGTGTTTTTTTCTGCGGAATCGACAGATTCAGAAATTTAGTAGTTTTCTTAGAAGGGAATGACGAGGAAAACTTTTTCAAGAGGAAGAGTCACCCATCCTCCCGTACGCCATTAATGTAGATTGTAATATTTCCTCTTCTCCTGCCAGATATAAATAAAAAAAACAATTCGAAAGAAAGACTGTAACACTTGTTTATTTTTAACGTATTGTAATAATACGAATCAATATATATTTTATTATGAAATGAAACTATCGTGGTTGCTTTGAATCAAACCTCAGCTGTTCACACGAAATGCGCCAGCCAAGTATTTATGTGCCCTTGAGATAATGTAATTTATGGGTATATACAAAGATGTAGCTCAGGATGCCGAAACAGAGAGGGTGTTCTTTAAGACAGTGGTGTCTGGCCAGCGCCCGAATAAGGTCGATTATATCTGTGTGCTAGCTTGAATATATTTGTTTAATGATTTGTGAATTTGTGAGTAATATGCCATACTCGTTTATGTTTTTGAAAACCCCAGGGCATGCCACGTGTTCCCGGTCTTTATGGCTGTGGTTCCTTCAAAGTGTGTCTTGTAAGTTCTACGGGGTCTTGCATGCGCTTTGATTGACACATACTGGGTGGTGTTGAGTAGGTGGCATAATAATAATAGTGTGACTCACACACCCGGTAGTTGGGATGCTAACTAGTTGGCGTCCGGGGGAGCCTCAACTTATTTCAGGTGACACTAGCTAGTTGTTGAAGAAAGAATGATACATAGTTACTAATTGATATATATAATGGAATCGTATGGAGGGATATACCTTGAATCCTAAGGTTAGGGGGAGTGAAACCCCCCGGTGAGTTACCTATTTATTTGTTTTTATTGACAGAACAGTAATTTTGTTATTTGTTTCATATACCCTCTTAATTTCTGACGTATGACCCGGCTGTTGTCGAGATAACTGCTTTGTGATGACCCATGTAGAAAAGGTAACAATACCAACAATAACATCTATTTTACAAGACTTTTAACATCCTGTAACTTTTGAACGAAGCATTTTTGGACTGAAGTAAGTTGACTTAAATTAAATAGTTTTGACCTCAAGAATGCGGTTGCCGCATTACCACCGATTACTCGCTCCTGGTGGGCGGATTCCTTCCGATATTCAATGCTCTCTCCAAATCCTCACGTAATAAAATCCTCGCCTTATTTACAACAGAGCCATTAATCACACGATATGCCGGGCAATAAATAAATAATAATAATAATTGGAAGTATAAGGCGTCGATGAAAATATAATTTACGACACGGCATGAATAACATTAGGGACGGATAGGAATTCCACGGCCTGCTTTATTAGTGTCAACGTTTCCACCACTTGAGTGGATGACATCATGGGAAGTGAAAAACGTGCTACTTCTATTAAGGGACTCATGACTAAACGGAATATTTTAATTCGCGCTTGTGAAGTTACAAGCGTCTGTTCCATTCTGACGAGCTACTGGGTGAAACATTTTTTAAATTACCATCCTCAACCATATGGTACTGAATCACATTTGTTTAGCGCTACTGTGATGACGTATAAGTAACTAAAAACGTACAAAACCAAGCAGTGAAATAGTCGAAAACGAAGAGATGAAATACAGTCATTTTCGTGTGACTTTATCGGGACACCCTGTAGATAACATACGGACTAATTCTGTCTGACGTGACGGAAATTAAAGATGAAATATATGTCCGAATGTAACGATCTGATTCACGTGGTGATGCCGGTTGCAAAATATTTACTGCTGCGTAAACATTTTAAGTAAACCACTAAAATATAAAATATATAAACGGCTACAGCCGAAAATAACAATGTTGCAATTTCCCGATTTACATCCAATCCACCGATCATAAAAAACCGACGCCTGTAGACGTCGATGAAAGAAGGTCGTTCATAAAAATAATCTGAATTTTTTAAGTGGAAAGGCCAAGTCATTCAGATTGACGCACAATGACAGCTAATTCTAGAAATACAAATTATAAGGAAAAACTCTTTCTACCTCTGTGTCAAATACAGATTTCAATTCGTTGATTATTTTGTATTTTATGAATTGTTTGCAATAAAAGTGTAAAAGGTAATTGTTTATAACACGAACGGATTTGTAACGCGTATATAACAAAGAGACATTTTAAACATATCTTACAACGTTTCATCCTCGATTGTGCAAATTATTGTAAAAAAAATGATGAAATAGCGACAGGTAATGAAGACTGAGATCTATAAACAAAAGTTAGAATTCATACAGTTGAGGTTCATAAGGGTTAGGCCTCTACAAAATGCAATCTTCAGCTGGGCCATAGTCACCGTTTTTAAACACCAATCGGGAATTACTCTTGTTGAATATAACACTAACAGTTACCATTATCAAAAAATCCAACCCATCGTTCGAAACTGTAATGGACCACCCGCCATATAGTCCGGATTTGGTACCGTATAACTTTTTCTTATTGTTATTATTTGCGACAGAAGTAAGTACGTTGAAATTAAAGGAGATTATGTTATGTGTATTTTGTGTCATACTAGGGAGAAAAAACCTCTTCAACAAAAATTTGACTTGCACTTGGCAACACGTAAGTACTTACTAAAAATAATGATCCCTTCGCTTATCTGATAGCAGAATACTTACATAAATTGAACGTCCTTTGTTATAAAGCACGAAACCCATATGTAACCGGTATTATTAATTTTCATATAGATAAAGCGATATTTATTGATGTATGCAGTGGGAGATAAAAGATAAAATTGTTTTTTATTGCAACACGGTCTATTGATTTATTAAGTCCTTCGAAAGGACAGAAATAAATTAAACGTGCTATCGGCAAAACCCATCAGGCAAATATTGATCGTCGATTTCGAAAAGACACCGCGGCCTCAGATAACCGTGGATTACTTTTTATGAAAAAAACATCAAATGTATTTAGAAAAACATAATTATTAATTACATTACACAATATTATTGAAGTGCAGAATTTTACGATGTCCATCATCATGTGAAAGCATCCACAGTCAATAATGCACCATTCAGTTTGTTGAACTCGTTCGTTAGTAAGAGCGTATTAGAATTAGTGTCCCACAAGACACTGTTTTAGAGCCACACAAATTTCACTCCATTACAAATAATATACCAATTGCACAGATTGTTTCTAAATGAAATGGTCAACTAATTTGAATAGACAGGAACTGTTCTTTATCGAAAACAAAACAGATCTAATATTTGTAATACGAGTAGTAAAATAGTAGTAAGTAAAGTAAAATATGACAAATACCGATGACTGAATTTTTTGCTCGCGTTACTGAACTGGGTAATATAATTTATATTGAACGATGTACTAGTCTAACAGGTTCATTTAGAAATAAACTAATGCAGCAGGAACATATATCAAGTTTATTAGTATTATTGAAATAAAATATAACAGGATATAGATAGAATAGACAAAATAGTTATTCAACTGGTCTATAAAGTCATTTTTGATTGATAAAAACGATACTTACCATAAACAGATACAGTTAATTATGTATCTACTATACTACCAGACCTCTTTCACGTTTTTAGAAAAAATTGAGGACTGTCAGCTGCATATGGTAGTTTGATATAATTATCGGACTATTTTATTTATATATAATATATAATCTGCATGTTTGATATAAATCATATAATTACCGCAAGAAATGGTCAGAAATACAGGAGGAAAACTGCGAATAGAAATGTATTAGCATATATTAAGTAGCTGTAGGTATACTAAAGGAAACGAAACTGGAACTATTACAATTTCAAGCGCAATAGACCAAATGTGAAAAAAGCAGAGAAAATTTCTTTCCATTACGTTTTAATCGCCACTTTTTGTGGCACAATCAACAACCATATCTGTGCCACATTAGAAACTGTTCAAAATTAACAAACGCAATTATGGAAATTTTTGCTGTGAACCGTACGGGTCCCACAAAAGTGATATTCATCAAGATAAGAATGAATAATTCATAGTTTCTTAAATATCAAGAGTAGTTCCTTAATGAAACTTTAAATTGCCTATGTTGTAAATTAAATCATTAGTTATTTTTAACAATTTCTACAAAGAACGTCTAATTATAAGCAATATTTGTAAGTAATTAATAAATTGGTTGTTGTTTTTTCATAATGCCACATGTCAGTCTTTCTGACTGATTTTTTTAGATCAATTATTATAGCTACTAAGCGCAGCTTAAAAGGTACAGAAATAGCTTAGCAGTTCATATCGATAAAAAAATAGTATATTATGTTACTACGAGTAGAAGGCGATCATTATGTGTTGAGCCCAAAAGTTTGCTCGCCGAGGCGTTGGCCGAGGCTGAGCAAATTGGGCAAAACACATAATGAGCCTTCCACTCCGAGTGACATATACTATTTTTTCTTCAAGCGTGAATATAAAAAATTACTAATTTTGAAAATTTATAGCGGATAACGCGATGTTCAATCTCAGCACAAAATAAAATCAGTAGGTAGGTAATACTATTTATTTTATACATTTTATACATTTTATTGATTAATTAAACATGACAGTTTTAACCACTTTATTCATGAATAAAAAAACAAATGTAACAATTATTTTTCTTTAATTTGAATTAAACGAATAAACATCTAAATTACCTACATGTCTATCATCAAACTTTATTTATTAACATGAATATTAAATGTGCAATTTTGTATGGTACAGTTGTTGATATTTAAAGCGCTGCTGGCTGTCTTTTTTTCAAAGTTTACAGTTCTGTCGTTGAATACGTTACTTGTAATAAGGTTCTCAGTTTCAGTGTTAACAATTGTACCATTATTAACAGAAAAGTCTTCGATTAAATTATTTTCAGGATCAATATTTACAGTTTCGCTTGATGTACTTGGTTCATTATACTCTAATGGGTTTAATATTTTCATCGCTATCTGTTTCTTATTGTTTACAGAATCTTCAATGTATCCTTCAGCGACGCTGGTAGATTTCCATCCACCATGTCGCTTTAGGGTTGTAATGTCTCCACCATTATCAACTAAGATAGTTGCCGAGGTTCTTCTAAGGCAATGCCCCGTATATTCATGTGGATTTGGCAACCTTAAAAATGATGCAACATCTTTTGGCACTTTTGAAATTTTATGTATGCCCATTACAACACGATGACAATGGCCATTTTGATATTTAATAAAAAATCTATCAAAAGTTATGTCTTTTGGCCGAAGAGTAGCATATTTTCTGTATAAATTTAAATAAAACTCTCCAATTATGGTAAATGAACGATGTTTTTTAGTTTTTGTATTGGGAATATTTACTAATATTATATTTCCCAAATCTTTTACATCATTAACTTTTACTTGAATGAGTTCATCGCATCTACAAGCTCCTGTGACTCCAAATATTAGTGCAACCTAAAAAATATAGAATTATTAATTTTGTAACAATAAAAAAAGTTGGAAAATGCAAGGAAATTCTAAAACATGACGTAATTTTAAGACATCTATATTTATGAGTTTTTACAACATTCTTCCAATGAGCTATCTTTATTTCCGAAAATTGTTTATTATTCTCGTAATGGATACTATAAAATAACTTGAAGTTTACAAATTATAACAAAATTTTGTATTACAAATATAAAAAGGTTAAATATATATCTACCTATAATTTAAAAAGTACATACCTTGGTTGCTAAATATTTATCATCAGGTGCTTTATTCAGGAATTCGTCAAATTCTTTTTTAGACAAAACTTTCGACTTTTTTGGTTTATAATTTTCACCTTGTCGTTTCAAAAATGTAATTAATTTTGAATATTTCTCAATATTTACATTGTGTTCTATGTTTAATTTAGATTTTACCATTGAATATTGCGCCCATAAAGTTGAACTTTTCAGTGTTCTGGATAATCTTGTAAAATATGCTATCATCACATTTTCTGAATAAATATGTGCATTATTTTCTTTTGCCCAATTTATGAATTTATCATAAGCATTTTCATAAATTTTTCTCGACTTTGTTGGTATAAGTGTTGCCACTGATGTATTTGCAATTTCCAGTAATTCTGGTGGTGTGCACTGCATTTCTTCAGACATTTTAAAAACGACCCGACGCGACATCAAATTTCAACTGACACTTAATGAAACGTCAAAGCTTATTGAATCTTTAATTCGTTGCTAGGATACTTACCTACACATTGTTACATTTTTTTACTAGTTAAAAAATGAAAAATATTTGTACTAGTTAAACAATAGACAACTTCTAAAGGAGGTGTTGCACTATATAATATAAGTATTATTATACGCTTGAAGAAAAAAACTGTTAGTATACAAAGGCGAAATGTTTTTCTCACACTAAAATGATTGCCAATTTAAAAATAGCAATGTCAATAGTTCAAATATTTATGTGTCAAAGGTTCCTAACGTAAATAGATAAAATTTAGTGATTGAAACGTCTAGAGGTCCAATTTTTGACCCCCGTGCATGGTCCGTTTTTAACGACTAGTACCGACGAGAGAATTTAGACGAGGGGGACAGTGAGGAGTTTGGAAAATCAATTCCTCATAAACTTTTATAATTATAAAGCATATAATAACGGCAATAAAAAGAAATTTCTCCACTACCGCGCAGAAGAAGTCTATTATATTTTTATGGGATACTACACAAGAGTGCAATATTGCATTTTCCATTATATCATAAAAATCTCGGTTTTCTTTTATTTTATACACAGAAACGTGTTATTAAAAGATCACCTCGCAACTGGTTTGATGGAGTAATTATTTTCTTCGAATGTCGCGCCGAAAGAACGCAACTCATTCGATTTCCTCTCGACATTTTATCACAAAAAAACGGTGGAACGAATCAGACCTAGTCATTGTCGACATCGTTGCGGGGTCGTCGTCAAAATATGACTCAATAACCATCTCCCACAAAAAGTCCAACAAGTTCTCATTAGACACGCCGCATTTTTGAATTAATCTTACGGCGGACAAGGCGTAGATATAGTGAGAGTCGAACTAATAACTAACGGCCATCTGGGATACTTAGATATAGTCCGTAAGTTTTTCCACAAAAAAGCTACGAAGAATATTTCCCAACACCGAGCTTGTGTTCGCTCCACTTTCTACACTTTTTGTCATAGGATTACGCAACATACCCACCTATATGGAAAAGTTATAAGCGGACATGCATGGCATAGTGGAATTCACCTTATATATACGTATTAATTTTTTTTGTAAACATGATAATTATATGTTATCAGTACGTAGACCTACGGCGAGGCTTCGAAACGAGTGTTGAAACTTTTAAGGCGTCTGCAATTTTTTAACAAGAAATTGTTACGGTTTCATGTTTCGTTGGTTTTTCTACACCTCTAATATGGAGTTCACTAGCATTTTTACCCCCATCATCCTGCGGTGCTGGAACTCTCCAATTTATTAGGCTTTGGCCACATGGAAACTCTCTCGGGATGGTACCGGTTTTGGAGGTTTTCAACTGAGCCTTTTTGCACTAAATAGTCACTGCCTTTGCCGTGCCCAAGCATTGGTTTGAGGTTTCTTGAGAACTGGAATTTGGAAGCTACTTCAGAGCTTGATTTTTTTATGGTCTCCTTAGAGTACCTAGGTTAAGAAGGGTCTTGGAGCTTGTTGTATCCCGTGGTATTTTCGCAGATTCAGAGACTTCTGGGCGGTCTGGCAATAGATATGAGCTCTAGTCTGGGAGCAAAGAGATTTGAAAAATTTAACAATGTTATGAATACTAAAATATTGGATTTAATGAAGTTCCGTTAATAACAATAAATGAGTATTGATTTGTGATATAACGCAACTATAAAATGTGGAGCGTACTGCTTATACTAGCCACCTACCCGCCCTGGTTAATGAAATATAAGGCACCAGGGTCGACATTCGAACAGCTCATAATATGATGAGTCCTGCAAAGGTGTTTGCCTTAGGTTTGAACATTTCGTCCATCTTTAGAATCTGTTCGTCTCAGACAAGTTCTTCACATGCAGATGGGTTTGGTTGTTTTTAATATTCGGAGAACTTTTCAATTACCGAAATTCAACTGAAGTGATTTGTTGATCGATGGTCATTCTGCCAACAGCAACGTCTTCGTCTTCTGCAGTTTTGGTGATTGGAGGCAACTGGATGGTTCGTAAATGGTGTCTTTGAAAGTTTTAGAAACTTAGTCAAAAATTTCGTTTTCCGCTCTCCGTCTCCTGTTGCTTGTGGAGGGTCTTTTGCGTTATCTCGAACATGAGCATCTATTTTTCGAAAGTACAGTGAATTTTCGAAATTCACTGGAAATTTGACAAAAACATACAAAATGATAATACAGAGATCGGTATTAACAGACTGGCAGAATTGCTACAAGCAGAGAACACAAGCACGATGTATGGCCGTAAGATCGAAAAAAGTTCAATCAGGTCAAGAAAAACAATGTTAAGTGAATATGTCGAAAGCAACGGAAAACGAGTCAGAGAAAGATGTGTATGTACATAATACATTTAAGATTTACCCTGTATAAGTATAAAAACATCGATTCGGTCACTGCATCTTAGATATATAGAAAATCTTGATTTCTTATAACCATATTAATCTACAGATTGTCATTTGAGGCTGTCAATAATATATTCTCAAATTCAAAGATCACAATCTTAGCGGGTGTATTTGAAGTTGAATGGTGGGGATTTATTTCCAATCAACTCTAAATGCGAAAACGTCTCTAATCCATCAATTTTATGACATTAATAATGAATAAAAATCCCTCGTCAAAAGTTGTAGCCTAACATGCATGTGATGTTAGAAGAAATAAAATAGCAGTGAAAATCCACTTCTTATAAAATAACCTCACAAGTTTCATTTAGAAATCAAACAAAATGTCTAAAATCGCATATACAGTGTTTCTGAAATAAGTGCATAAAGGGGGGTAGAGGGCACAAAAATTAACAACCTTTATTAAGCAACTGATGGGTTAAATGCTTTTGTTTTCGAGAAAATTAATTCAGAAAATTAACTATAAACGTAAACCTACACTGTGCATCTTGTGCACGTGCGTTGTGTGTTGCAGTATCTACTACAGTACCGTGTGGCGTATACTACGGGAACAATTATTACACTCCTATCATGTACAAAGGGTTCAGGCATTAAATAACAATTATTTTCAGCCTCAATTTTGCCAGTGGTTTCGACACCAAATAGCACAAGATCCGGATTTTACAAGCAAGGCGTTTTTTTACGAATGAATGTTGTTTTACTAGACACGGTTTACTAAATCTTCACAACATTCACCATTGGTGTCATGTAAATCCTCACGCTGTACAGAGATTTTGGTTCCAACAACGATTTTCAGTGAATATGTGGTGTGGTGCTTTGATGACAGAATTTTGGAAGCATTTATTAACACATGAAAATAACTTTGAATAATTTTTGTAGAGCATATCGTCTATTGCAGCGGTATTCAAACTATGTTCCGCGGAACCCTGGGGTTCCCCACAACCTCTCTGGGGTTATTCCGCAACTCAGTCAAAAATTCAAAATTTGGAAATGTATACTCTAAATTTTTTTGTTGTTATAAATACATACACGTGTATAACTTACTATAAGAGCTTAATAAGAAAGAAATTTATCTATTTATGGAAGTGCAAGCAAGTAGGCTTATAACTTACAAGCTGGCGCAGTGTCTCACTTTTTTTTAATTATCCAAGAAATATTTAAACTTTAAAGCTTTACTTTAATTTTTACTTAATGGAATATTTGCTTTGTTAATCATAGTATTTATAAATATATTACATAATCAGTAAAAAATGTGCGAAAATTTTTTTAGGTATCGGTGCTCCTCAAAAAAATTGAAAAATTGGCCGGGTTCCCCAAGTTGTAAAAGTTTGAAGACCGCTGAAGTAATTGGTGTATTCGTTTAATTTTTGTGTTACTTCGAAACGAGATTTGAACAAATTTCAGTATTCGAACCCAAAATTTAAACTGTCAAAACCGCCATCAGCGCTTTCGCAGTGGCGCACGGCAACTTCGATAACAAAGGTGCCGCACAAGGGACAGCTTCAAAACGTAATGTTTTATACCAGCAGTTGCTTAATAAAATTTGCTTATTTTGTTGACTTCTATCACCCTTTTCAAAGAACGCATTTATTTCAGAAACACCCTGTATAAGGTATACAGGGTTACAAATAGAAAAACATGTGCGATTACCTATAAATACATAAGTGATATACTTCGTATCAAAAAAGGTAACCCACGCATTATATATAGAAAATTACAAAATATTACTTATTTCGGAAATGAATGATAAAAAAAACTGGAGGGAGCATCTACCCTACACTATTTGATGACAATCGATAATCCCTCCCCCTAACGACAATAACTGTAGCGGCTGATATAACAAAAATGTAACCACCATCCAATAACTCCATTCGATTTGCATAAATTTCTTCCCGACCCCACATTCGAACAAGCAACCCTAACCTATGGCTCTTCCCCTTGTAGTTATCCTCAAATTTATGTTGAAATTAGTCGGGGACATCTTAGCTTACTGACAATTTCCAGCATTTGCAGCAAATATACATTGTACTATAATATTTATATTTCACAACTTTTTCTTATATCGTTTTATTTCTACACAAAATGAAACTCACCTTGCATGCTGCATAACTAAGAATTTATTAATCTTACTAGATTCATTGTCGACTTATGACAGTCTAGACGTTCTGACTCAACTCGGATTGGAAAATTATGCGGAGCATTTGCATTTGAAATGCGATATTAACATCTTACAAGACAGCATCAGTAATGTGTTTGTGATAGAGAGAACAGAGCTCTAATAACGATTGTTTTAAGTGCTACAGGTCTATATCAAGGACATTTATCTACGGACTGAATAGGAGGATCACGAGAGGATTTTTTCGCCATTAATATACCGTTTATTTGGTTTTACTACTTATTTATTTGTAAATAAAATATCTCACTACCGCTAAAACAAGCGTCTGACGGTTCGTAGACGCAATTTTTTAATATCCTATAGAACTGGCTGGCGGTAGCGGACCTTGAGGGATACCCGATCACGGTTCGAGGAAATTATAGCACTTGCAGGTACACAATGGGTCGGTAAGTGCCAAGATTGGAATACACGACTGAATAATTCATTAACGGTAAATTTAACAGCTCTAACACGAGATTCGTGATTGATATAGAAGCGATAGGTCGTTGTGAAAGGCGAAAATATACCCGTTGCTCATTCCGACGAACCAGTTGAGCACACCTGGGCCGAGCACGATTTATTTTCGTAGTAAAATAACTGTCGAAACTGATTTATATTTGTGAGATGGTTTTATTAAATGTTATTTTGTGTATACAATTGGTGAAAGTACGGCTGGAGCCGTTAACCGTTTGTTTATAAATAGAATAAAATATTTCCCAATGTTTAGTGCACTGTATATAACAGTTTTTAAAACTTTTTTTTTATACTTGAATGATTGTTGTGTCTGCATTAAAATAATTATGGGCTTTTAATCGAAGCTTTTACATGTTTCCCATTAAAAGATTAATTGGTACTAATTGCCAAAATAAAGTTTACATTTTTTAGAACAAGTCAACAATTAATACAGAAATTGTTTCATATAATATTGTTTGGTTTATCATTATCTAAAACCCCATGTCAAAACAGAATTACCGGCAATAAAAAAGTCGGTAACAATTTAAAAATATATCTATGACAACATCATCTTACCACTAGGATTATCGAATGAAATAAAGTATTTTCACGAGAAATATACTTTTTAGTGTTAGGTATCTAGAGTGTTTCCCATCATATACTAAAATAACTTTAAAATAGCTCGTTTTTCAAATACAATGTGGATACTTTTTGTTTGATTAACATTAAGAATTAAATAGATTAATTGAATTTGCAGATCTTCAGTGGTACTAGGTAATAGCCGTTAAACCCCCGTCACTGGTTGACATAATGGTGTATTTTCACCATTTTAATTAGAGGTAAAAAAGTTTGAGACTTGCATTTTTATTTTTTTTTACCTCATTTGAGTCGTAACAATTTAAAATATTCATTAGGACATTACTAAGTGAAAATATCAAATCCAGTGCAAAACACAGTAATTTTTAGAATATTTTAGTCTATGATACAGCAATATGCGAGTATCAGCACCATTGATTTCAAATTTTTACGACCATTCTTTTAATACTGCCAAATTCATTCGCCGCGTTGACAAATAAAGTTTATAGCTAGAATCTGTTACAAAAAACGATATGTAACGAATTAAAAACAATACATAAAATTATAATTAGAAATTCTTGATATTAGTAACCGTTGAATTTGGCAATGAAGGTCCCATTTCCTTCAATTATTACCGAAGAGATCTGGATGCCTTTAGCCGGAAACTAGAAATTATTAGATTTATTACGTCAATAGTATTCTAACAGTTCTAGTGATTTTCCTCATTTTTCACTTAATAAAAAAAATATATAAAAAATAAAATTTCAAATAAAAATAATAAAAAAATACGGATTTGACTAATTCATTCCTCCACGAAAAAATATTTTAAAAAATATAGGTACATTTTCAAGAAAAGAACATTTCCATTTTCTTTGTAATACAACGTAACTGCTATTGTCGCTATGTCGCCACGGTAGCGCAGTCGGTCGAGAGTGCGGTGGCAAGCATTTCTCGGCTAGGCTTCCTACTCTGGTCCGGGTTCGATCCCCGGTGTGGGCACTGGCAATGTCGATGGATAATGGGTGTTTGTCCGCATTTTTTCAAGTGTAGCCACCTTCCGCACAAGCCTTTGGCTTTTGGATTTGGGGGTTGTCTCATTTCTGTGGTGTGTTTTATGTTTTTTTATGTTATACTGTACAGGGTGATTCACTATATTTTGACCCCCCTATTAACTTTTTTGTTTTAAGAGTTATAAAAAAATGTGAAATACAAAAGTTGCACGATTTTATATGAAGTTTTCGAAAATAAAACAAACGATGTCCAAACAAAATGGCCATGGATGTTAAATTTGCTAAATTAAATGGAACACCCTGTATATTTTTACATATTTGGATAGAACGTTCCCTGTCGAGCATAGTCATATAGAGTTTGTTGGGTCCATCTCTAACAATAAGCGAGATAATAAAAAACGAGAAGAAGATTTAGTATTAAGAAAATAAGACATCTTGTAATTGTTAGACCTCTTTCAGGTACTTCTGCCTTTTTTCTAATTACGTAAGGATTTACAGATTTAGATAGGTGATGTTATGACAACACTGTTATTGTTTGACATTAACAATATTTTCATGATATTACTACCTGTCACTGTCACGACCTACCATATAATATTGTCCATGAGTAATTAGGCCTCGCACGATCTAATTACTGAGATTTAGTTAAAATACCTTTGGATTTTGGATTTTGGACCGTATCAATGTCCGATATATCAAAATATATTACAACTAAATCTGTAAATCCTTACGTAATTGGAAAATGCCTGAAAGAGGTCTGACAATTATACAAGATGTCTTATTTTCTTAATAAAAAACCTTTCGTTTTTTAATATTATCGCTTATTAGAGCGCTTATTGTTAGAGATGGACCCAACAAACCCTATATGACTATACTCGACAGGGAACGTTCTATCCAAATATGAAAAAATATACAGGGTGCTCGATTTAAATTAACAGAGTTAACATCCACGGCCAGTTTGTTTGGACTTCATTTGTTTTTCTACTATCATTTTCGAAAACTTCATAAAAAATCGTGCAACTTTTGTATTTCATATCTTTTTATAAATCTTAGAACAAAAAAGTTAAAGGGGGGAGGTCAAAATATAGTGAATCACCCTGTACACCAATTCAGTGAATTTCTGCTTTACTATTCATTAGTTCAAACACGGAACCAAAAATCAAATTGCCTGAAAACATTCAGAGAAATTTAAGTGATTGTTATATTTTTCGAAGTTCAAAACTCTGGACTTCAAAAAACATTTTTTTAGATCTGTGGTCATCCATTTTCTTATATGCAGTAAGAAAACATTACGCTGTTCAATATCTATGGAATTATTAACCTTATTTCGGATGCATAATCATTTGTAGCAGACAAATGGAGCTATTTAGATGTGTCTACAAATCACCACCTGTTATTTTTTGTTACTGAACTCAGAAAGCTGTATTCTACAAAAATTGTATCGTCCTAGTTAAAAAAGGATGATGACGTCATCACATGCAAACAATGAACATGAAAAAGGCTAATGTACGTGAAAAAGTGTCAATGTTAAATCGATATGTTCGAAGAGATGTCATGAACATTTGGAAATAATGTATTTATTCCGTATTTTCTTAAATATTCGTCTTATTTTTTGAAACAGTCTCGTATAAAACACAAATTAAGTGATAAGGCTTCTTCTTCCTCTTTACTACCTCCTTATACAAAATTACTTTCATTCTAACTCTCTGAAAATAATTTAACAAATTCTTAGCACATTAATAGCATTCCCCAACTTTTAATGAACAAAACTCCTCTCATTATACCCGCAGCAGACACACCGAAACACCCTAATCTAAATTACCCCTTTTTCAAATAACGCAAACTTCCCCCGGACAACTTTAAAACAAAACCCCGTAATTACGGTGGTGCCCGTGGTTCGGTTTCTCTCCCCCTTTTTCGAAGGCCTTGCCGAAACGTAAGTCTTCCCTAGCCGGTCGGTTTCCCATGTCTGTCAACCCCTGTCCGAGCGATACAGCCCCACCGGAACCGGGCTTCCGCGCGTTAATAGGACTCGAAGAACGAGAAAGAAGTGTAACAACACCTTACCGCACGACACCTGGCAGGTGTGCAATACCCATTCTCCAAGGTGGATTGCTATCAATTTGGATTTTTAGATCTAGTTCACGCTGACGGTTTCAGAGCAGCTTGAAGTTATTTCTCCGATAATGGAACGGCTCAAAACTGATAGTTTGCGGGAATTTAATAATTAAATTAAGAATGTAATTGGGTGCATATATTATTCTACAAGATAATCGAGTGCCTATTTTTGAATAAGAGAGGAAATTCTTAAGTAATTCCAAGAAAAAAATTGGATCAAACATAATTAATTAGTATTTAATATTATTAAAAAAACACCAAGAAACATTTTTCATACATTCTGCAAAAAAATGCCAGTGGCGTATTTTTTTCTTGGGAAAACGGATAGCACCTTCAGTGGCACGCCACTGGTTAATGCCACGAGGTTAATATTACATTCCATAAAAGGTCTTATTAAGTGAATATGCTGTAGTGAATTTCATTCAAATCGTTCAGCGCAATATGAAGTTATGACAGAAAATATAATTTTTTTTTTGTGAACTTGAAAATCCTGTATCCCCAGGAAAAAAGTTTATAGAACAACCTCTACTTATTTTTTGGCAATTAATCTATTCCTGCAGTTTATGTATTTAAAGTGAAATCACCCTGTATAGTATTCACTGTAATTTTTCGTATCCTTTTTTTTGAGAAAACAAAAATTATAATTAAACTAAATACGCATTGTCTATTTTATACTTGTCATGCCAAAAATATGTTTACCTTAGGACTAGCATTTTGAGTGTAATCGGATAATTAACAAATTAAATCATATAAAAAAACAATATTAGGTACAGTGTGTACATACATATAATAGTATTCCTATACCGTGTAGACCAGTTAGGTGATGGTTTGTGTTAGGATTTTAGAAATTATAAGATATAGAAAAAAGGTTAAAGGAGTAAACTGTAGATCATTTAGTTACTAACTTGATGGCGATGACAGATAAGCTCTAGCTCTTTGGGATTATGAAATATTTCGAAAAAAGCATATTTTTTAAATTCTACTGTAACTATCTTATTTTTTCAAATTTTTGGGATATAAAAAAATATTATCGTTTGCAGGGAATTCAAGGTTGATTCGTATTTTTGTTTCAACTTCACTTCCGAGAAATCAATATATATATTTTTACTTTATTATAAGGTGTTAGTTCATATAAATTCAAAACACTGTATCCAAAATTTTTTTGAGTTTATTTGAATAAGTTTAATACCGTTATAATAAAGTAAAATACGAACTGTATTTTCTTGCTAAGCGAAATCTGCATTTTGTTAAAAATCTAGTCTAGAATCCTCTTGCGAAAAGTTGCTCGTTCAAATGTGCAACTTTTTTTTTTTAAAGTAAACCTATTTTACATTTGGCCAAGTTATATTAGCACGTGCAATATTAAAATGACAATAAATTTTCTACCTTAAGGGCGGCGTATTCTTTAAATAGTGTTTTCCACAGAGACAAATAATTTCAAACATTTAATAACTGAATAATATAAAGCTTATCAAATAATAGGAATGTTATGTCATGCCACCTGAGTATTTTCAAAGATACCGCAGTAAAACGAATAACCAGGTACAAAAAACAATCAATTATCAAGGTTTTAGGTACTGAAATCAACGAAAATACTAACTTTTTTATATATAATTCCACATGTAAATATTCTTATAACATTTACTTGCTTAGTCCTACATATAAAATTGTTTACTTTTATTTATAAGTACGTGAAAATAATTCTTAAAATCTGGGGTTAGGATAACAGCAAACGCGTGTTTTACAAACGCTTTTTTTAGTTATTATTTTATTTGGGTAAATTTAAATAGTAAGATTTTTTTTTCATTTTATGGGTAATTATCCGTACTTTAAAAAAAGTATGCGAGTCGATGCCGCATCTCCATGTCCTGATAAAACCCAAGAATTTTTTTAAATTTAATTTAATTGCTTGACGCGTTACCTGGATTGGCCCGATTATTTTTCGAAAATAACACATAGACCATCGTAAAGTGCACTTTCTAACAAGCAACTTGATAAAAAAATCAAGAGTCCATGATTTTTTTTTTACTTATGCCATCTTGAAGACATTCGTACCACGAGGAGGTTGCTCGTTGGACTTTCCGCATCATTTTGGCCCTGAAAAAGGCCGATTATGTAAACTTTGTAAACCATGTACCAAATTAGAGACCCCGTAGCTCATCACTGCCACAGTAGTTCTAACTCCATCCTATTTGATGCAGATTAATGCACACCCTCTTTTTGCGAGGGTAACTCGCTCACTACTTGAAAGTAAACAATATAGAGTTACTGCCTCATCCAGCTAACAACCCAGACCTCAATCCCATTGAGTATTTATGGGGCATGATGGGTAGGAGATTACGAGGAGAGGCTTCTTGCTAACCTCCGAGGGTTTGAAAGCAGAAAATATAAGGCAAAAAAAATCGCAGAGATCTGATTTTCAAATTGCTCGTTACAAATTGCAGTTTACGATGGTCTGTTATTTTCGAAAAAAAATCGGGGCGATCTAGGTAACGCGTGAAGCAATCAAATTTTTTAAGAAAAAAAAAAGCTTAGGCTTTATCAGGTCATGGAGATTCGGCATCGATCGATATTTGTTTAAGTACAGAAAAATTTTGTTGCGAAGTTTAGTTTTCATTTATTCACCAATTTTTATAAATTTTAGAATATTCTAAATGAATTCTAAAAAATGTGTACATGAATATTTATTATAACAATTGCCTTTACGTTGGTTTGTTATGAAAGTCCATTACAGGTTGTGGTTTGCTGTTATCAGGATTGGTTTTTATTTTAAAAGTTAATTATTATTGTACCATGCAAAAATGTGTTACGAATATAGCGAATTTTGAATTCGTGATACATTCTTGAGTCAAAAATTGTTAAGTGAATAAAAATCATTTTACATTAAATGCGGAGGGATAAACCCTGAAAGTTCTATCCAGCCTCTAATACCATCAAATCAATCATTATGTACAACCACAAAGTCAATATAATTTCTATGTAAATGTGGAAAAGCTCTCCGCTGATATCGATTATGAAGTTATGTTAGTAATTGCCAATTTAAAAAAGTACAATGTACAAATTTATGCGGATCATTTGATAATCGAAGTAGGATGGAAACCGTTATCTAATACTGAAGGGTGCGGTTTTCCGCAGTAAATCATAATTCCTAATAATAAACCAGACATTTTACGACTACAACTCCTTTTTACCACATCAACCAACACATTTTTCCTCTCGAGCAACTACACATCATTATTAACAAAAGTTTTCGTTAAGAAAAGTTGTAAATTTTTATGACGTGGTAAATTTGTTTATTATCTTTAAGGTTCGGGCTCGATTAAGGCCAATTATTTTCTAAAGCCATTCTTCTTATTTGCAACTAGCACTTCCTTTCCACAGAGACTCCGCTTCTTGAATAAACAATCGCTTATTGTTTGTGGCGTTTTGAATGGAATATAAATTATGAAACCTGCCAAACTGCAGCGGAATGAAACAAAATATAGATAGTATATCAGCAATCAAATTGGTATTTTGCTGGTTCCAGTACTTAATTATTTTCCAAGAATCGATATCTCTAAATAAATCGAATATAGCGAGAAAACCAAATTAAATGTTAATTCCTAAACAATTGATAAAATCACTTATCTGTTCCTTTTTTTTTTGTTTTTGTAAAAGAAACTTTATTAAAACATGCTACAATGTAGTTTACTGAATATTAGCAAACGAAAACATATACTCTAGTAAAAATACGGTAAATTCCTCCGTTTATATAAATAAAAAGACTAGAAAAAGCGTATCGTTGAATCGAATGCTAATTTAAATTTCTTGACAAATGCTAACCCGATACATCCTATTTTTGAGGAAATCACTTAAACAATAAAAGATTCAAAATAAATACAACCCACCTTAAAGTAGATAGGTATATTTAAAGTTCATGCAATAATAATGATAACATAGAAATGACAAATATATGGATGTAAAAATTAAAAAAAAGGTAACAAATGTTACACTACTCAACTAGGAAGTAACTAAAAGTTTGACTAGATACACAATGAGTTGCCAACTTCAAATGAATTCTTTTAATGGGTTTTATTGACCTTTAGAATGTTATATTTCAGTAATCGAAGGTATCCCGATTTTTAGGTCATGAATATAACAAGCAAAAAAAACACAAATAAAGTTTATAAAACAGACGCTAAAAATGCCCTATTTGTATTCGAAGTCTAAATATAACGTTATTCCACACTGATCAAAAACCAAAAAATATTTGACATTTATTTTCCATTGACCATGTTATTGACGTGTACAACGATACCTCGGGACACTCTGTACGTCAATCCGCCCGTAATATTGCTGAAAATTGTAACCGACTTGATTATTTTCAGAGAAACAGGATTTTCGTTTGGGATTATTTTTTTAATAAAAAATATCCAATGTGAGAATTTAGACAATCAACAAACTGTCATATAAGATTAAGAATGCAAATAATTAATATAACGAAAACATCAATTTTTAAACTGGTTTCGGAAATAATGACAAAATATTCAATTTTTCAAAATATCAATGCAACAAAAAACTTTCTTTTATTTCAACAAATTTTATTTAAGTTCTCCATTTTATTATCGGTTTTAATATAAAACTTTATTTAATCATTTTTAAACAAGTAGATACGATTTCAATCGGAAAAAGGATAAAAAATACTTATTTTGAAAAAAAAAATTTACATGCTAGTTCTATTTTGCAAATGTCATAAGGTATATTTATCCTACATTAAAAAAAATAAAATAAACTCAAATATATTTCCCCCAAAAACCAAATCACAAATATTAAAAAAATATACTTTTTTAAAGAATCGCAAACTTTACACATTTTCAAAAATTCATAAAAAAACACTTCCATCCCTACAAATTTTGAACTAATTATATTTCACTTCACTTTTTCAAACATTTACAATTAAGATATACAAGAAAGAAGAGAGAAAACCGGATTCAATGCAACGTATTTCGGAATACATCACCGGCATCAGCCAATCTCCCTAGGAGAGACGTCGTTCCTACCTTACGTGTCTCCGGGTGTCAAAATCCTCCGGGTTTTCCGGGGAAGTAAGACGCACAGGTTTATCGCACTTTTGAGACTTTTCCAACGAACGTACGGCCCGAATAATGAAAAAACGGCACGGTCAGCGGGCGACTGGCTGCTTGGCTGGTTCGTTTAGGAGCTTGGAGATTGTACTGGTGGTGCACGCCGAACGGAGAGCGGGCCGGCAACGGGGAAACTCTGACTTCGCCGCGGTGCGGTGAGTCATCGTCGGAGGCCGGCCGGCGCTGCGTTGCCACGTCGGGATATACAGGGTGCGAGAATCCAAGCTTAGACAATGTCTCCCAAATTGCACACGCCGAATTTTTACCTGGCGATACAACACCTCAAAGTAAGAATAAGAGATCGCACAAACACCACACAATTTTTAATTCTTTGACAACATTTAGGTGATGTTTAACACCACCACGCACGCAGTTAATGGAAATCGGCAACCCGTTAAATTGCCTGAAAATATGCTATAGTTTGAGATGTCCCGATCAAAAGTTGTCAAGGGCCCAAGACCCAAAAATGAGTACTTATCGAGATAAGCGACAAGTGAGCGAGTCTCATCCACTTATACAATCATAGTCTTTTTTACGGAAAGCCGTATGGCTCTTCTCTGTCTATCTCTTTCTCTATGAGAGAAACAAGGCGAGTTCGCTGATCGTTAAGTCCTTTATTTGAAGTTTTATGAGCTTTGGAAAACAAGTTTTTATAGCTGATGTAAGTTAGCATAAGTATTATCTTATCATTAACGATTAACATTAATCCACGGTTGTTTTTATCTTATGTACGCTTTTTCTTTACGCCCGTTTTTTTTACTTTCCACCAACTTCTTTAGTTTGCACCCTATTTTCATTTTACGTTTGTATTTTTTTGCAAACTTTTTTATTTTACGCCATCTTTTTTTAATTTCGCAAGCATTTCTTATTCTCCATAAGATTGTTTTTAAAGCATGCTTGTATTTTCTCCTGTATGTCTGCATTTTCTTTTTTCCATACTATCTTTCACTTTCAGTTCGCTTTTTACTTTACAGCCGCTCTTTTAGTTTACTTCGGTTTATTTTTTTTACTGTATCGTCCATATTTTTTTTGATCGTTTATTACATTTCATTATGCGCGTTTTTTTTTGCTTTTTTATTTTCTACCTTCATTTCTACTCTACATGAGTTGTTTTTATTTTATGACCGCTTTTTCTTCTGTATGCGGCCGTTTTTTTAGTTTACACATGCTCTTTTAGTTTAAGCCCATTTGTTTTACGTTTCACTCGCGTTTTTTTGCCTGCTTATTTTTCACAGTACGACTGACATTTTTAGTCCTGCTACTTTTATTATTATTCGCATTCTATTGACTATTCAGATAATGAAACGTCTTCAATATAGCCATACTTGTCTATCGTACGGATTTCTATGACTTACTTTGTCACTCTCACGTAAAGGCAGATGGACTATGTGGATTTTCCAGCCGTGTATATTACGCTCGCTTTTTTTACCTTACGCCACCTTTTTCTGTCTGCCTTAATTTTCCTCTACGCCTACTTTTTTACTTACCGTCTGCTGCTGCGTCTGCTTACTTTTACTATGCCACTCTTTTTTACTTTACGCCCATTTCTTTATTTCCATCGGCTTGTTTACTCTTTATGCTTTTTTCCTTTGTACATTTTTTAACATTACGTATGCCATTTTTATTTTGGTCCAGCTTCTTTTATTAGACGCCTGCTTGTTTTTATATTACGCACGTTTTTTTTACTTTACGCCCGCTTTTTTTTTTCTAACCGCTTGGTTATTCTTTATGTCCGCTTTTTTCCTTTATGCTTTATTCTTTCATTGTTTCTGATTTTTTTGCTTCTTGACAACTTTTTTAATTTAAGGTGCAAATCCACCAGCAAACATATCGCGAATAGTTCGCACACACCTTGCAAACAGCAGACAAAAGAGTGCAATCGATTTAGAACAACATATTTCTCTTGCTAATTCTTTCACGCGTCATTGTTTTTGTGTTTCATTTCTTATTTAGATAATTTAATATTCCACAAAACATACTTTTCCCTATATTTTCCCATAAGCATCGTAACTTTTTCATCTAGATAAGCAAAGCTAACGTTACAGGAGCAGCTCGCGATCTTAACGTGAACGTATTGCAAACAGATCGGTTAAAATTTGTTTGTTGGACGTGAAAATTTAATTAGTTGTTGTTTTTTCTTTTAAAACCCACTACCAAAAGGGAATTTCGACTTTGTATTCTCATTCACAAAGGACTAAATATTGTTCATGTTAAAACTGAGCCCCTTTGCTGAATACGCCATTCAGTCACTGTAGATAGGTAGGTACCTTATGTTATTCTTTGGACCTTTGAAACAGCTGCTTCCAACGTTTTCTTCGCACTATAACAGGTAATAACTTACACCGACCTGGATGGGTACAACTGACAACACGGCACCCATCCACCAGTGTGCCCTACGGTAATGTTACAGCATGGCGTCGTATATACCTACGTCCCGTATGTAGGGTATGGCGGGTGGGAGCGTTCGCAACAAGAAATGAAACACGCTTAAATACCATCATCGTGACCGCCAGTGACCGATCCTTCAAGAGTAGACTTTTGTGTGCGCCTCGCAGGATTTTTTCCGCTGACTCCGTTCAGCAGGGGACAAAAAAAATTGTATTTACACGGGATTGGTTTGGACAGCTTATGTGGTCAGCGGTGACAACATAGGAGGTATCGGTAAAGCACGTGACCTTGAACTCTTGGTTGCTCGCCATTACCGGAAAATGGAAAGAGCAAATGGGAAACCGCAAAGGTTGATTTTCATGGCATGACGTTATAGGCATTTAACTTAAAATTCGTCATGTGGAAGTATTCTTTTTTTTCAACAGTTTTCACCAAAAATTCTTCAATGTACAGAGAAAAATGGTTCGCCCAAATAACAGACTAGATAAAATAACTTGACTGTTAAATTTGCTTTAGCGAAAGTTGCTTAGAAATACCAGAAAACTGTTATTTTATATACCAAGGTCTATAAGTGTATTTTACAGGTCGACAATATAGCAGAACCCCGTAGGGCTTATTTATGTGTTTTGCAATAAAAATATGGATTGTGATGAAAATATTGACATTCAGAAGTCAGTCAAAAATGCATCTTCTTTGTTGGTGCCAAAAAAAAAGAAGAAACGATATAACTTTTCATACTGAAAGTTCAAAGATTGATTAACCTCAAAAAACCTTAACGTTATGAGTAGGGTTACCAGATCTATTTCATGACAGACCCGGAGAAATTGATCTCTAAAAAAAAGGACGTCCTTAGGAAATATCTACTTCTTTGTATAATTGACGCCTAAAAAAAGGTTCTGCATTTGCAATCGGGACAAATCGTAGTCTAAAAAAAAGACACAATCAGAAAATTGGATTTCGGGGGTAGGGCGTTGTATAATTGATGTCTAAAAAAAATCAACAAACCGCAACAAACAAAACCCGGAGAAATCACATGTTAACCCGGAGCCCGAAAATGTACCATCAAAACCCGGAGATCTGGCAAGCCTAGTTATGAGTGAGACAGCTCTTCTGGTTTTAAACCATCAGTACTTAAAAAGTCTCTCAAGTTTATAGTGTGAATAGGTATTACATGCTTAAAACGACCATATCGATAAATGGCAATAACATCGGCATATTCATTTTTTTTAAGTTACGAGCTTTCTTGAGGAACATTTTTAAATGAGACACCTGAAGAGAAATATTTGTCGATGAAGGTATTGTATTAGTTTTACCAATACTGCATTTTTTCTATATTTTTTTAGGTGTTCACAACTATTGGGCTGCAAATAAGAACTACTTGATGACTTTGTCTTTGACATTCATGAAAAGAAATATGCTGAAATTATAAATATCCCTTACTCCAAAAATAAAACGTAACGATCATTTACGAGTCAATAATGGGACGGAGGATATTCATTTTCCTTAATATATTTAGAAAGTTTTAAAATTGTTAACTAAGAACAATTGTCAAGATTCTCAAACTAATAAAGTCGAAGTATAGCTTGAAGAATCTCGTACAATAAAATAAATACAAATAAAAAATATTGAAATTGCAGTACCTTCCATAAAGTCTTGTTGCCGAAGAAGTATTTTTTATAGTACTAGTCATAATGATAAAAATACAGAGTGATTCATAAATGGTGACCAAAAATTAAACCTCGTATTCTTTATTGAATTTTTCCTATAAAGTTTTTATCTAGGACGCTTCGTTAAAAATATACAGGGTGTTAAACATGTAAATAGTGGAAGTGAAACAACGATTAATAGACGGTTTTTGTTTTGGCAGTACATCCACAACTCGCGTTAAAATTAGTTGTTTCCTAACTGTTATCTTCATGCATAGACAAATCTTTTTTATTTCGGTATTAATCCAGTGAAGACAAAATTGTAGTACTTAATCCACTATTATTTAATTAATTGTTAGGGTTTTACTACGATGGTGCATTGGTGGATATTCTATTGATATACGGTAAATATGAGCAAAATGTTGCGGCTGTAGAACAAATGTTCGCCAGGCACTAAGTGTAAGATTTGTAATGCTCAAAAGAGTATGTGGGTAAGTTATAACCCACTGAGTATAACCCCAATAACAAACACTGATAGTTATATGACACGTGTCATTCCCCCTCGAGTCCCAACAGTTTTCAATATATTCACAATGTTAAGTAAGGTCACTATGTATTTATTTTGTTCGATATTGTTTAATTTTACAACTTTAAAATATAATTTCCAAACCAAATATAAATAATTTAATTCACCAAATAATGAAGCTGGAAAGAAATAAATGAAATAATTCTTTAAATACAATCGGTATTTTTGTAGGTGCAGCATATAACTTCTTTTTACTCAGTTGACAACATGTAAAATGAGTTTGTACAAGCCTATTAATTAATACGAACGGATGGAGGAAGGTGCGAAGCAACACTGATTATGGGATGCTGAATTAGTAAGTCGAGACGATGAATAAATCGCCAGAGGGCGAATAGACAATCCGTCTCGGGGAGGGGGAGTCGAGGGGTTGAACCCCTCGCTTACACAAAGAAGGCAACTTTCCAATTCAATTAGGTCACCGGGAATATTTTCACGCTTTCTGGCTAGATCGACGCGTGAATAATTTTATCTTCATCTTCAATTATGAAATTAAAAAACTGAAGTAGGACACGTACAAACCAAGAATATTTTCGATGTTTCTCCTACCGAGTTTACCATGGCATAATATTCCGGAAATGATAATTTTGCAAAACGATTCCGCCTACTTTGGGTAATGTACCTGTTTTTCTTAATTCTATAAATATTTTTAAAAAATTGATAATTGCTTATGTGCAAATTCCAAGTTGTATTTTATAAGATTACAAATTTGCGAAGAATACGTTAAAAACTATACAATTAAGTCGGCACCATATGGAATACTTTTTTATTATTAATTTTTTGAAAAAAGTTTACTTGATAAAAAGTTCTGCATGGCCTAAGAAGTTAAGAAAAGCTGATCCTAATGAAAAACTACGGCCAAGTTATCTAATCCAATATTATCCATCTACCACATAAGCAATATAGCAAACCCATCAACTACAACGTTGATGGGTTTTTATTGCATGAATCGTTCAAATGGTTATTTAGAAAGAAAAAAACGCGGAGTGCTATTAAATTAGAGGGTGGAAATTGGAGATAGGGGTGAAAATGCAGCTCTTACGGTTTTTTGAGTATATTTCGAAAACGAAGCAAAATTTGAGAATATTGCATAGGAAAAATTATGTAGTTTATTTAAAAAATGTATTTACTGCAAAATTTATTAAAAACAAACAAAAAAATGCAAAAAATTCAAATTTTTGTTTTTTTTTAATTTTATGTATATAACTTTTTTCTGAGCAGAAATAGGTATAGGTATTGCTTCATAGGAAAAAATGTATATAAAATTTCCTACAAAATGATGGGTTATAAAAGTTTTTTCGATAAAAATAGACTGAGATAGGGTCGTTCAAACTTTGTCTTTTTTTCGGTTTTTACTGAATTTATGACAATATTGTTTTAATACTTATTTTTGAGTATGTAATTCATTTTTATTTAACAAAGAAGTATGTTAAATTAATTTAACAATAATATATAAAAGTTATATGGTTTTATATTTTACTCTTGAGTAAAATTTACATTTTTCGACGCAACTTGTATACAACTGCAAAAAATTGAAATATGATTACTTCAGTTTGGGTTTTAGGCCATGCAGAAATTTTTATCAAGAATAACTTTAATAATAACCAATAATAAAAAAGTATCCCATTTGGTGCCGACTTTATTGGACACACGGTATATGTGGCTATAATTTCGTAAACTTTGGTTAAAAATATAATTGTATCAATAGCAAATGGAAAATGTTTCCTTTTTGGTTCCTCCAATTGCAATATTTTTTAGAATAGATTGTCAAAGAGCATCAACAGATTTTCATGAATCTTTTTTGCCAGTCTTGATCTTTTTATCTTGTTTTTGTAATTTTTAACTATGTATTTCTGATACGTACTAACTGGAAATTACTAGTTAATTGCATTTAATAAATTTACTTATCCAATTTTCACTAATAAAATTGCAAATAGTACTTATGTGGAGTCAAAATATTAAGTGTAATTTTAAAGTATCTTTCAATTTTTCGCTAACTTTTTGGAGGATTTTAAGTTCATAGAAACTATGGCAAGGTTAGATTTAAAATACTTTGTTTCATTTACCTACGTATTTCTTCGAATCAATCCAAATTATCTTACAATTTATTTAATTAAATTGCATACCTAATAATTACGGAAAAAATCCCATCTTCTATCTGTCACGCAACTCTTCCCTCACTATATCATCAACATTCAACTAAACATATCTATGAGCTTTATCTTACTGTTCCGTATTTGTGAATTGGAACTTGTGGTAAACAACTTTTTACTCACACAAAATATTCAAACAATCTTAAACATTTTTTGTCTCCACACGAACTTTTTAAACCAATCTTTGCGACCGACCTTGGTGAGCGCTGACTCAAGAAAATATTCCTTGCTAATAACGCGATTCCATACGACTGTGGTTCAATGCTACCACACACATTTACCTCTTTTTTGCCGCAGTTATCGCTATTGCTTCCAATAATTCCAGGAGGAGGTCTAACAAAAACCTTCCTCAATCAGGTAAATTATAGCTTATCCGGATGCTTCAGCAACTGTTATTTATCTTTGAAATTATGTAAAATGATTATTTATTGTTTTTTTCTTGACAAATTTGACACATATCGTGTTTTTCGCGTCTTCTTATTAACTTTGTAAATGCACAATAAACACAGATGCGCCAATCTCTTGGTACACGACGATATTTCCTGAGGATAATTGCAACTAACGTTATCAACATCGCGTGCAAAGATCTCCGCAATAAAACGATTTAAGTTAAATTGGAGAAAAAGTGGTGGTTATAAAAGTTAAAAATACCACACTGCCCTGTAAGACGTTGGGTATAAATTTTTGCCGTCACAAACTCGCAAAATGGGAACTAAATGAGAAACCAGTTCGGAATAAGGCAAGGTGAGACGAGCGGAACCCCGTCTAATTGAGAGATTCAAATTTACGGTCAAATTAAGCGGTCGTTTAGACCGTACGCGGCCGTTAAAAAAATACACTGTAAATTTGCCGGAGGATCTTCAAAAGTAGAAAACGACACAAACCGTAAGATGGAACAGAGGTTGTAAAAAAAATATAAACTGTAATTGGAACTGCATATAAAACAACTGGATTTTATTTTCTTTATTCGTTCAAAAAAGACCATCCTTGTTTGGTAAGGGCGTTAGCAAATTTTAAACCGATTTAAAAAGAAATACCTTCCATCTTTTTTTAGATCAATTAAAAACAAGTTCGTCAATTGTACCTTTCCAATTTATTCTATTTAAGGAACACTAAAAGAAGATGTGCAGTTCGTACGAAATTTGTTGAAGTAGAATTGCAAAAAACGAATAAGCCAATAAAGTTCTGTTATCGGAACTACTGTAAGAATTGACCGCGACAGGGGAGTGCCATGAAATTTTCTGCCAATGTTCTTGTATCTCGGATGTCGAATGCGGTATTTCCAAGAAAGTGACGCAGTGGTATTTTTGGAATTCTATATCTTTTATTTTCGGGAATAAGTATTATCTTGTACTTAGTTGCAATGTTCTATTTGTAAATTGAAATTTAATATCTTATAGAATTATCTGTTCTAACCTCACTTATTTTGTTTATCATGGTTTTGAATTCGCGAAGAGAGCTTTAGAAGGACGAATTTAAAAAAACTATTAATATAATTATTAAATTTCTATGGATATATCTTGCTTAAAATGTCTTACATTGTATCATTAATGTCTTCTATTATTCCCTAAAAGGAAGCAATAGCTCTATATCCTCTTGCAATAAAATACCGAACGACTAATACCAGTGACATACTTAAAGAATTCATTCTCAAAGCCCAGCCCATGAATGCTGACATTGCAGAAGCTGAATGACTCATCATTTTTTACTTTCGTATGCATAAAAGTTTCTTGCCCAAGTCGCGGAATTATAAACACTTTTTTTATCATGTTCGTTGGTAAAATCTATTGTTATAATATCGAATCGCTTGCTAGCACAGTGGATCAATTATTATTAAACTTGTTTTACGTTTATTAATTCTTGACCCAATCATCTCAAGAAAATAGTCAAGAAATTGTTACACTTTGCTATATTGTCGTATTTTTTGACGGGTTACAATAAATTTTTTACAATTTATTGGTCAAATTCAAGGCTATCAGCTTTTAGAGTAAAAATCAATCATGTCTATTTATTCATTATTATTGTGGTTTTTATTGTGCCCTTATTACCGTGATTTATTGTTTGCATCTGTCTTATGGGTGTTCAAAATGGCCTGTGTATAGTAATGTGGAATTAAGGGACATATTTTAATTTATGGCGAAGCAAGGCAAAACGCATTAGAAGCTTCTCGCTTGCATGCAGACAATTTCCTGGTAGACACGTGCCAAATGCTGCTACCTTTACCAGGGTAGTTTAACGAAGACGTGAAAAGGGAATGGAGACGGATGGGGGTGCCAAACGTCCACATCATATTATAGCAGCCGTGAAACAAATTTTATGTATTGTCGATGAAAATTCCCCTACAAAGCAAATCGTTCGACAAGTACCTGCAGTGTCTCGATGAACAGTTGCACAAGGCTCAAATGTATCCCTATCATGTACAGCTCAAAAAAAAAATGCTCAAAATTCTCGTTTTACATTTGATGTGTCAGTTTAGATTAAGCTGAGTTTACAAGCGGGAAAATTAATATTTACTACACATAAGTCTGGGAACTTGAAAATTCTGAAACTCCCTAACTAAAGTTGGTAACTATGTAATTAATATTAAAAGCCACTAAAAGTCACCAAGATTTTTTCAATTTTCGAAAAAACGAAAATTTCTCGATACTACCATTTTTAATTTTTTTTTTCTTATAAAAATCACATTTTTTTAAATCCTCATATTCAGAGTGGTGTTTTTCGTTTTCTATATTTTTTATTGATTGAATTTTTTTTTCCAAATTTAGCTTATTTCACATAACACTATTCTGAAAATTTTTTAAAATGTACCTATAATAGAATCCCAAGATTGAAAAAAATATATATGAAAGAAATAATTGAAAGTGGTAAACATGAAAGATATTTCGATTTTTTTTAAAAAGTTAAGAAAAAATAGAAGATCGTTTTGAATAATTTTTTGAATTTTTTTTTCGAAAACTATATCCAAAAACAAAGAAAATGAAAAAAAAGTTGTTATTTGGTCCATTTTTGGACGAACAATGGACTTTAAAAAGACATGCAACGAATTTGAACTCGAATAAATCATTTTGAAACCATCCTCCTTTGACTTTTTGAAATTATCATCACTCGCTGCATAAAATAAATTTTTTCAATTTTGGGATTCTATCTATACATTTTCAAAAATTTTCAAAATGGTGTGTATGTGAAATAAGCTAAATTTGAAATTTTTTCAATCAATAAAAAAAACAGAAAACGAAAAAAACTGAAAAAATTTGAGGACATAAAAAATGTCGATTTTTTTATTTTTTTTTTTCAAAAATGGTAATCGAGAAATTTTCGTTTTTTTTCGAAAATTGAAAAAAAAAACAGTGAAGATAGGTCCAGATAATGTTGATCTATTTTTTTTTTCAAAAAAACAAAAATTTTGAAAAAAAACGTCCCGATAACTCAATTTTTGAAAAAGTTATGGTAATTTAAAAAAAGCTATTTTTTCAAAAATTCTTCTTTTTTGAAATGGGTGAAAAAATTTGAAAAAATTCTCAGAGATTTCAATGGGGTAGAAAAGAATAAAAAAGTTTCAGCCAAATCAAAAAGGGGTTAAAAGTGGTCGACTTGGCGTGGAATGCCCCACATACATTGTAGGAAAGTACCGATGGTCTATCAGAAGTTACGTGAGAGCGATAAAGTAAGCCATAGAAATCCATGCGATAGACAAGGATGGCTATAATGAAGGCGTCTAATAGTCAACGCCCATTTCGCCCTTCCACAAATAAGAAGTGGATCTTATTTGTGGAAGGGCGAAACGGGCGGTGTCTATGAGACGCCTTCATTATAGCCATCCTTCTCTATCGCATGGATTTCTGTGGCTTACTTTATCGCTCTCACGTAACTTCAGATAGACCATCGATACTTTCCTACCCTGTATATTACTTATTGTAATATAACTTGGTTAGTTTCTTGATTTTTCTTTTCAGCAACTTGATCAGAAACGTAAATTTAAAGCTTTTTCGATTAATTCACCACTAACAGGTACAACCACACATACATCCACCCCATACAACCCACTGAAAGCGCGACTGCCAAATGACTCATCATTTTTTGCCCTCGCATGTCTTATTGTCTTCCGCTTTTTTCTAAGCGTCTATCCGAGAGGCGTCCTATATGAAATCGAATTGGAAATAGGTGGTTGGAGGTCTAGACGATATACGACTGTGAGGGAGCGTTGACACCTCTCAGACGATTATTCTTCATAATTTCAGGTTTTCTCTCGTGATTTGCAACAGGCGCGCCAGGTGGCGTGTCCATTAACTAATCAGGTAAGGTGGAAGGACCAACACGCGACGAAACGAATTGAAACCGTAGAAGAATTTAACTTGGAGTAAGATTGATGAAAATACTGAAATTACTTCGAAGAAAACATGTTCGAACATAATGCTCAGTGACTTTACGCAATACCTTTATTCAAATTTACAGTCGCTTGGATGTCAGGATCAATTACTAAGTTGCTAAGGGATGTACGACTGAAGACATTTCTTTTAGAAAAGATTGCAAATATTTACAATAATTATGCTTATTAAGACGTTTGCCGTATATTTTATTACAGTGAAAAATGCGCTATGTAATTGACATCATAAATAACAGGGAACATAAGAAACAAGTTTATATGTCGCCTTAAATTTTTCATGAATATCAAACAGCGGAAGATGAGTTTCCATTGAAGCATAATTTTTTTACAATAGCCACAATCACGAACGTAAAATTGCTGAATATTATTTGTTTACGCATATTCTTTTATCTCCAATTCTTGGCAAACTTTCTGGGAAAACTTTTTCCACCCCGCCATTACCGTTTCATTCTTACGACACGGCTGAGATAAGACAAAAATAAATATATATTTATTCCTCTATATAAGTTCTACGAGATTATTTCCATTCTATAAATCTTTTTACCCTACTTTCTAAAACTCGACAACTACATAAGGGTTTGTTTTCTATAAGGACCATTTGCCAATATCTCTTCCATTAAAGTTAGTGAACTGTAATCTAATGGGGAGATTTACGAGAGAATACACTTCTCTGAGGATTTACCGACAAGTACGTTTAACAATTTTGTGAGAATGTTTCAATTCCATTCGTCAGGAGCTTTGGGAAGAGAAGTGAAAATGGTTAAAGTTTGTAAAGACTTCATAAGAAATCAAGGTCAAAACTTCTACGATCATATAACGCCATAGGTTATAAACTTATAAAACTTACACTGTAAAAAAACTTCACTCTATTAGTATGAGTACAACTGAGTGAAATTATTACATCTGAAATGAGTATCTGCTAACTATCAATTGAGCGACTTTTGACTCTATTCTGAGTATATAAAACCAATTTAGAGTTGACTTTTTCTCTAATATGATTAAAATTTTAAATTTAACTATTATTGAGTCATTTTTTACTCAGACTTGGTTATTAATTAACTAAACATTGAGTGCAAATATAAATCACTCATAAATGATTAATTAGGATATACAGTGTTGAAATTAATTTACTTCGCGGGACCTCCTCCTGTCCTGGCTGAGACCCGCCAGCTGAGATCAGCCGTCGCCGGCTAAGGCCTATTCTCTTGGCGATCACGCTTTTCTGTAGCATCTAACGGGCCCCTATCAACTGTGGTCGTTACAGTATGTAATCCTTAACAATATTCCCCGATATTTTAACTACTGTAAAAATATTTAAAATTTAATAAATATCGACCAAATCAGAAAACGCTTACTTCTATAGGATAGCTTGAGGCAAAAGAGGGGCTTAAACGAAAAATATATGAGTTCTAATAGAGAAATCATGTTTTTATTACTTTTGAAGTTTGTTCGTTTTGTTCTCAATTTTCTCCCATTTTTCCCCAAATCCAATTTACCCAGCCATTTCCTTTCACGTTTGGATTGATATAGCCTGACAATTTTCAATCAACGAATTGAACTATTTTCTGAAAATGTATAAACTCAGAGTAACAAAAAATAATTTTACTTTAATATGATGGAAAAGGTTAAAAATTATGCAAAACAAAAATTTCAAAAGCAAGATCGTATTTGTCAGCATATTTTAATAAATAATTATTTGACGTTTTTATACGAAATTTAGAATTTATCCGAAACAAAATATTGATCAGTGTATAGCGACGATACTTGGAGTCGATTTTATTACAAAATTATTTTTATATTTGTTACTGATTACGAAGAAAAATATACAGGCTGTTACAAATTCGCTTCTCACTACAGAGATCTCTGAAACGATAAGACATACGAAGTAGCTTAAATGGGGGCAAAGTTGCATAATCAGGGGGATAGAAATCTAAATAAAAAATTGATATAAATTTGGAACGAATACATTGGAGATGAATTTTTCGAGACAAAACGTCTGAATCTAGTTCGGGCTGAGGCAGTACGGTATTGGGGGGTCACGAAGGCTTGCTAATAATGTAATAAAATTTCCAGGATCGTATTTAAAAAAATGAAGTTGATGATGGTCTTGGAGAGACGAAACTTTACATATCAAAATTGATTATGCCATTTAATAGAGGGCAAAAAGTGGACATGAGAAAGTGTTTTTCATTATCACTTCAAACAAGTCTGAAATGAAATAAAAACGAATTTCCAAAATTTCGTTTTTTTCAAATATTTCGAAAACTAATCATGTTAGCCTCGATTTTTTAAAGGCCCCTCGATTATGCAACTTTGCCCCCATTTATGCTACTTCGTATCTCTTATAGTTTCCGAGATCTCTGTAGAAGCGAATTTGTAACAGTCTGTTTGTTTCTGGAAGCTACCTTGACAATACAATATAATCAATATAATTATCGTGAAAAGCTTAAAATGCTGTGAAATATAACCCCTAAATCTTTAATAGAACTGTATCGAGTGAGTGTTTCTGAATCAAAATAATAATCGTCTAGGACATGATTGGATTCTGGGGTGTAAATGATTACTTTGCATTTATTAACATTTAGATCAAGTTTGTTATTAATAGACCAAGCAAAAACTTAATAAACTTCATCGAGTTTTTGCTGAAAATTGTGGGCCTGGCTGATTGAAGAGATGGAAGAAGTATACATTTTAACGTCATCAGCATATAAAAGCTTCTCACAATTTAGCATACTGTCAAGGTCGCTAACAAATAGCAGAAAATGTAGCGGATCCAAGTTCGAACCCTGTGGTACCCCCGATGTAGCTTGGATTTGAAGTCACTAAATGTAACATACCGAGTTTTATTATAAAGATATGAGCAAAAAACGTTAGTAATTCGTGGTTAAAACCAAATGTAATGTTTTTGTAGCAAAATCGAATTATGTATCTTGTTGAACGCAATAGAGAAGTCATTATTATCAAGAATATCTAACACGATAACACTTTGTAAAACATACAATTTATTCAAATAAAAAACAACAATTGTCTGATTAATGTTAAATTTACATCCAGGATAAAAGGGAATGATGAATCTGTGGCATTGTTGCCAGATTATTTCTACTCTTTCAGATTCGCTGCAAATCTCAAGAAAGAGTTATATAAATCAAAAATATATACTTAAGGTGTCCCATTTAAAATTTCCAAATGAGTTTTTTTGCTATATCTGAAAAAGTCAACATCCACAGCATCAAATGCAATTCCTTTCAGCAGATCGACCATGTCTTTTTTAACCGAATTTCACTCCTGACACAAATCATTCAACCCGTATAAAAATTACAGGGAACATGTCATTAGAAAAATGTTGTACCATATAGCAGGAAAATAAAAATAATACTTACTGGAAATTAATGTATAAGATAACATAAACTAGATTAGAACACAATAGAAACTTTCTAATTCATTTTTCAAATTTAGTAACAAAAATTCCCATTTGATATCAGAGATCCCTGGTAGAAAACTGATAAGAATTATTTTAATTCGATCGGCATTATCGCGATCCTTACGTCAAGCTGTCACGGGTATTACACCGAGCAAGGAAAAAATTCTCACAGCGCGCACATCTCGTTCCTCCGCCTGGGAGGTCACAGCAGATAACTCACAGTACGCCCGGGACTTAAACGAATGTATTACATATAATGCATGAGTAACATCCGAAGATATCAATCTTGGCATAATAACTTTAAATCCTAGGCTTGGATCTCCTGCAACTATCTCACAGATGGCACTAAGGAGATTTAGTCCGTGATGCTCGCAGGACGACAAGGGACGCCGGACGGGTACAAGGATAAGATATTGTGTTGGTAACTTTGTCCGAGCGTGATGGAGCACCTGAGAAATTTAATACTGTCAGCCCTTGCGCCAAGTTGAATTCTAGGTACCATTTGGAGTATTATTACGGGGATTAAACTAGATGCTTGTAACAAAATACTGAACAATGCCTGACGTTCTTAGATGCAACAACGTATAGTCACTAACATAATGTTTGCCAAAAGTTAGGGCCCTTTGCGACTTTAAAATAACGCTGATGATGAGTTAATTGCAATTTCTGTTTTTTTTTATTATTTCATAGAAATTTGATGAGAACTTAACGCGAAATTGTGAGGAAAATAAATCTTAATCATTGTTTAAGGAGAAATAATCATGTTCCTTTAATTTTTTATCAAACGGTTCGACCAATCGATTTCAAAATTTACAGGCCTCATGAGCATGTAGGTATTGAGCTAAAAAAAAAACCAAAAAAAATGGCAACTTTCCCAAGAATTAAAAAAAAAGTGGCCAATTTCCAA
This sequence comes from Anoplophora glabripennis, assembly GCF_000390285.2. Lineage (NCBI taxonomy): Eukaryota > Metazoa > Arthropoda > Insecta > Coleoptera > Cerambycidae > Anoplophora > Anoplophora glabripennis. The sequence continues at coordinate 1,200,799 of NW_019416247.1, forward strand.
AGCAATTTTTGAAACTTAACAAAATAAAAAAATTTTTTTTCTCAAACATACCAAAAGACAAATGACACTGGCATTGACTAAGCCAGAAAAAAAATTAAACCATTGGCATTGGACAGTTTTGAAAGAAAATTTGTAAAATTTATGCCTTGCATTATTTCTTTCGATTGGGCCGAGAGTGATGCTCAAAAAAATGTTTCATCTAAAGATTTCAAAACTAGAATCTTCAAACTTCAAGATGCTTCTGTTTTTTTGATAAAACCATTATTCACAGTTACAGCCTATCAAAAATAATTTAAAAAAATTGGAAATTTTTCTGCTCACTTATTGTTTTTCGCTGAGTTTATAAAATGATTCTAAATAAGATGCAAAAAATTTAGACAGTGATTTTACTGGTAAAAATAATGATGTGAATTCCTAAGACATTTTTTCGAGAGATCAACATTAACGAAGGTGCAGAACTTGGCAAGTTATTTTTTTAAATTGTCACAACTTTTTGTTCAATTAAACGTTTTTTTTTTTCAAATTTACAACCTTCGCACTTGCGAACAAACTACATTTTTGAATGAAAATAAATCAAAATTCTAAATCCCTAAAGAGCTTTTATTGATCAGAAATTGATTAAATTTTTGTGTTTAAAATTTCTCAATAGATTAAATAAATAAATAAACATTAAAGACCGCTAACAATTCTTAAGAAATGGTCGTCTTATTCTAAGTTGAATAATATAACCGTTTTCGAAAAAATATACATCTAAAATGTTTTTTATCACCCTTAAAAATACCTACATTTTTTTCACTGTATTTAAGAGCACTCTTTATTTAATCCGTATATAAATATTGTTCTGAAATTACTTTGGCCGACGGCATTTTTTTAAGTACGAAAGCAAAAGAAGCGAAAACTGAATGTTACTTAATATCGCTCAATTCTGTTACCAAAACATTAAATTTCTCGGTTCTTAACCTTAATAATCTTGGATGACTAAGTTAAGCAAAATTGTTACAAACAATTTGTCACAATTATAGAGTTAATAAAACTCAATTATGTGAACAACTCCGCTAACCTTATTAACTGTTATGTTGAAGCTGCTTCACTTTGTTTAATGTCATTACTAATAAAAATAGATTTGAGCAAGGTTTCACCTTGATAACATTATCTAGTAAATATCAGGTTTCAGTGCATTCATGCAATGTGCAATCTATACAAAAGCGTTGTCCGCAGTATTGCATTTATTACATAATCAATATTTTAGGGTTCGTGCAAAAGTTAGGTTCGGTCATTTTATGAACTGTATACTGAAAACATCTGGCAAGTCCAGTGTACTGTTTCCAAATCAACGACGTTAAAAGTCTTCAAAACCGCTACGAAATCAGTTACCGAAAGTTAGCAACTGAAGAGATTACATGGTAATAATACATCGCGCCTTCCACCTCTTAAGTTGTACGGCTGAAGCAGAAATACCAAGTTATAATTTCTTCGAATTATTAATTTATATATCTTATAACTCATAAACAAGCTACTGTTTAAGTAATTTAAAATGTAGGTCCAAAAAATTCGAATGTAACATTTCATGGAAACAAATCTGCAGATGGAAACCCCGTTCACCGCACGGTGATGTAACTCTGACTCACTCTCGCTTATCCCATTTGCCAACGTAACGTAAATAAACACAAAACGCTGATTATTATGATTTGTTGTCGCGCAAACCGTGAATTATACATACACACAAACGTATTAGCACGACGGCGTTAAATCGTGATCGGAGAACTATTGGAGATATACACTGCCCCGCCGGCACGGTTCTAAATTGACACCTGGTGCGATCTGCTTCGCCTTTTACGGAGTTAGTCGCTCTTTCTGGCCCAATCCGTTGCCTTCTGCTACCGTACAAGCAGAGATTAAAGAGGATTTATCGTCCAGGTTTTTATTTGATTTACTGTTCCTTGCACCATGTCTTCGGATGAAAGTTGCCCCAGCGAGCGGGTCATCGACAGGACACAGTCTTAAGAATGGCATTTTCGAGGGGCTTCCATTTGCCGAAGGAAGAAGCTCCTGGACAATTTCAGATTGTAACATAATCTTGAATTTTTTTATGGAACGATTTTCCAATTGAGTTCTTGTTAAATTCCGAATGAAATTCAAATTCCAATTAAATTCCAAATTGAAGTATTGAACTTCAACTAGCAAAATCCTTGAACTTAGTCGTGATTCAAATGGAATACGTATGTATCTCGATTTCCAATATAAAATGAATTACCTTCTACTTAATGGTAAATCAATTAGAATCAATCGAATTTTCTGACTTTAAATCTAATTTAACTGGGAATTAGATTCCTGCAAGATTTTTGTCCAGTCTATCTCAAATGGAACCGAACAAAATTATAATTTTAACTGTTTTATTGGAATTTACTATATATCCAATTGGAATACAACATATATCAAATTAAATCATTGATATTTTACATAAACAGAAGTTACTGTAAAATATTCTAATGAAAATTCCATTGGAATTATTAGAACTGAAATAAAATTTCAATTAGATTCTTATTAGATAAGATTTTATATCAATAGGATCTAAATTAAAATTCTATTTCAAATGCAATTGGAATTTCATTGAAATATAAATTTAATTGGAATACAACAGAATTCTAATTTAATTGAAATTGAATATAATTTTAGGTATAAAGAAGTTATTATAGAAAATTTATTAGAAGCTCCACTAGAACGTTTCAAAAAAATATTATAGAAGTATCTAATGAGCGTTCCTATAATGTTTCAAAAGTGCTTTTATTTCAATTGGAACTTAACAAAAATCCAGTTCCGATCCAATTGAATTCCATTGGAATATAACAAATCCAATAATGGAATACAATAGATACCCAGTTCTAACTGAAACTGAAAAAAAATTTTCAGACATGAAAAAATGATTGCAGAAGAATCTGATGCAAAAAAAATTGATACATTTCACAGAAATCGAGCAGAGTCAAAGAGTGAAGAGTAGCGGGACTATGCGAGCAGAGCAGCATAATTCTCTCGCGCAATTTCATTCAATTTTTTGTCAGCTTCTAAGACGACCTTGACAGTAGTTTGTGTTTGTTACTTCTTGAGATTTCAGTTGCTGCAGGAGCAGGCAAATATGACTTTATAATGCAAGAAAATGCTATTATATTTTTCTACTTTCCATAAGTAGTAAATTTCCTTTTATTTTAAGTCTATTTTCATTTTTGTGAAATATTAATAAAGGTTTTAGTAGCTGGATTTTCTATACATTATACCGTATATTATCTACTTCATTGTTCTTTATTTTGCATATAAATTTAAATTGAAAGATTTTGAATTGACACTAAAATTCGAATAGATCTTGCTTTCCTCTATAGATTAAAAAAAAATCATCTATTTATCTGTTATAGAAGCTACCAAAAAATTGAACGCTCTGCTCGCATAGTCCCCCCACTCCTCACTCTTTGACTTTCTACTCGATTCCTGTGAAATGTATCAATATTTTTTGCATCAGAACAGTTAAAATATATTTCCGATTTAACAAATTTTCATGGTTATAAAGTCTTTGCTTCAAACAATCAAAATCACTTTTGATTGTTATTGTACTCACTTCAACTCACTTCAACATTGAGCTTTCATATCTCGTTGACGATTCATCGTATCCGCAAGATCAAAAGTGGATTTTGTTCGTCAATCCTTCCTCTATTTGATCCGATAATTACATTTGAAGAATATGCAAATACGGTAGCTCCAGCTCTAAATGTTTATAAGTATTTTTTCGAAGAAATTTTGAAAAAATTCTAATTGTTGCTAAAATGGATAAAATCGAAAATTTTTAAATGGGGATTGATAGTTGAGACTCCAAAGGGTATGTATAAAAATTGGGAGCTCAAAATAATCATTGGTTTTACCGTGAGAGAGAATTGAAAAATAAGTATAATTATATATTTTTTTTATTTAACAATTGCATTGTGCTAAATCTAGCCGGCCCATTTCGATGAAAAAATGTCTGCAATACTACCATAATATGAAGTACTCAGAACCATACTTTTTATATAGCTGCTCTAAAATCAAGGTCCGAAATAAATTCATGAAAAAAACATCGCTAACAATTATGCACAACTTTTTCAGCGGGCGCATATCGCAATTATCATTTTACATAATATTTAGAACCATTTCCAAGAAAAATTACCGTTACTATATGAAACATCCATCCATACTTACATACTTTGAAAACAGATAACGACTGGACTATAATTGGTACTTAACAAAGAACCCATTTACAATTCAGTTGTAAATCTACAAATATTTAGTATAAATCAAAAAATACAAATGCAATTCTAATGTAAAACTGAAATTGAATAAAATTATTATCGCTAAAAAGTTCATTTTATGCGAGTTTAAGAAATAAAAATGTTATTGTAGAATGACTTGGAAGGAATTATATTAATATTGTACAGATTTCAAAATAACAGAAATTTAATTTAGGTCCATAAGGCAAATACGAAACAAGCTTATTTAAAATTTAAAACCCAGTCACATATCTAACTTGCGAGCGATGATCTCATTTCTATTAGCATTAACTTATATTTCCACGGATGGATAATCTAAAATTACGATTGTGTCCAAGTTGAAATGTCAGAACCATTATTAAGACGTTAAATGGCTATGCAAATACCATCCTTGGCATGACGTGTGTGACTCAATCGATGTGCGAAGATGCAAGATTATTCCGATTCCCAGAAAAAAGTACCCATTGTGGATCGCGCGAATAGGCCTCTATTAGTTCTGCAAAGATGACCGTAGAAAGCGGCATTATTGTTATGCATCGGGAAGACAGAGCATTACATCTGTTTAGTGTTAAATAATAATGCAATTACGGTATTAGAAGCGATGACTCACTTCGTAATTTGCGACAGTCGAAAAAAAAATTGTAATGTTACTGGCAGATGTGCGAGATCAGTCATTTGTATGCACTTTCAGCGTAGCGTTTTAAAGGTCGTAAATCAGCGAATGTGTGTAATTTTAGAAGCTGCCTCAGGCGAAGTTACTTACAAGGAATTCAATTTGGGACTTATATAGACTGACACCACTCCCTTTTTTAAGAGAAATGTGCTAAATATCCGCTTTGTAGTGATGTCGTTAATTTAAATGTCGATGCAAACAACGACAAATCGTTGAGCAAGGCGTCAAAGACCAACCCATAAGTACTTTTGTGCTTTTTAAATCGCTTGCAATACGAATCTTGAAATTTTCGAATATTCAGCTTCTTCCATTTCATCCCAAAAACAATTAATATTTCTGATTATCAAAAACTTCGGTACTTTTGATGCTACAGGTTCAAATTAATTAATACTAACAAAGACTAAGTACAAAAACATACAATTCAACTAAAATCTCGATTGAATTGCGTCATGTGGCAAAAAAATATTATGAACTCATTGAAGTGAACCTAATATTATGGTGTTATATAAAAAACAACTTGGATCTTGTTTAATGTTCTAGCCGATACCTACTATTAACGCTACATACTGTTTACAATGTAACAATTCATGTTTACAGCGTTGCCTGATTTTTAAAATAACTGTGGGCACGCTCCATTAGTTCTGCGCTGAAAAAATTCAATTTTTCAAGAATGGCCGTTACTTGATTCAGCAAATAAGCTGTATAACCAGTACTTAAGCCTTCAAAAATGGTGAAAAGTGAAAAAAAATCATAGTAGGATGAAACCCATTGGAAAAGGAAGAGAATATAACAGAAATTAAAAGAAAAATAATTTACGGGCGATCTGAGGTCGGGAAGAGGAAGGGGGTGAGTTTTTAAGGGTAAAAAACGGTTTATCTTGATTTCCGGAAAAACTACAAGTCTTATGGAAAAAAGTTAAATGGCAAAGTTGTAGGTAATAAAAAGATCTACAACTTTTGTATTTACACTTCTTTCACATAACCTGAAAATTTATGTGAAAAATTCAAATAACCAAGTTTTTGGTTTTTTATTTTTATCTTTTACAAACAAATTTTTTTTTCACGAAATTTGGTGAAAACTTACCTATTTATGTCCCAAACACGCTGTAATTTTTTTGATTTGAAATATTTATTTTTTCACCTTATTTTTACTTAATATCGAAAAAGCACCCTAATTTTCAATCGAAAATTCTCACGTCAAAATATCTGCTTTTTTAAAAACGTCGGTGGGCTTTTTCTTCGTTGAAATCTCTACTTTCTGATGGTGTAAAAAAATATATACATTACTATGGTAAGTTTTCTCAGGAAATGCAAAGAAACGAACTAGAATCCGAAAATTTTTTTCTAATCATTATGTACAATTTTGAGCTATTTATTAAAATTTACACTTTAATTACTCGAAAAACGTAAGATTCCATGTTACATTGATAAACAAAAAAATTACAAGTCGAAATATACTATTATAATTAACAACCAAATAAGTTAATAAAGTTAATATTTAATAAGACATCTACAATATTTTGAGAAAGTTGTAGAATCTTCTTTCGTTTCTTTGCATTTCCTGAGAAAACTTACCATAGTAATGTATATTTTTTTTTACACCATCAGAAAGTAGAGATTTCAACGAAGAAAAAGCCCACCGACGTTTTTAAAAAAGCAGATATTTTGACGTGAGAATTTTCGATTGAAAATTAGGGTGCTTTTTCGATATTAAGTAAAAATAAGGTGAAAAAATAAATATTTCAAATCAAAAAAATTACAGCGTGTTTGGGACATAAATAGGTAAGTTTTCACCAAATTTCGTGAAAAAAAAATTTGATTGTAAAAGATAAAAATAAAAAACCAAAAACTTGGTTATTTGAATTTTTCACATAAATTTTGAGGTTATGTGAAAAAAGTGTAAATACAAAAGTTGTAGATCTTTTTATTACCTTTTTATTACTTTGTCCATAAGACTTGTAGTTTTTCTAGAAATCAAGGGAAATCAGAAGATTGCTTCTTAGGTCATTTTGGGCCATGAGGCTTTAATGAAGCTAGAGCTATTGGTTTTCGAGATGCAGGGTGTCAAAATGACCGAGTATTTTGGAAATTGGATACATGCATCTAATTCTTAAGGTTTTTTCTATGATAAAAGGACCCTTTATTTAAAAAACAGCTCCTGAAATAACATTAACCTAAAATTACAATTATAGTCGACTCAGATCATAAGCTCACTTGCCGTATCATGTGGATGGTGCATATCGATACATTATGTGTTAAAGTAGGTACATTATTTATTGTACGTCTAAAAGTTAACTAAACAAAAACTTAGAATATATTACAATGTGTTAAGAAATATGTCTGTGTCATCTAGATTTTGAAGTAATTTAAACAAAATAAACTTTTGTTTTCTTTTTACGTTTTTCAAAATTATTATATTATGTTACCAACCCGATTCCATGTTACCACCTTCTCTACTAATTTAATTTTTTTTGTTTAAGTTGTTGATTTGTAAAAGATCACCCCGTATAGGCAACAAATTTCCCATTTAAATTCACCGACGATACGGGAGACACGATCCAGATCGGAATCGAGCATTATTAAAAGAGTATTCGTAATTAATCAAGGCCTAATAAAGAAATAAACCTGTTACCGCTCGCCAAACCAATTAATTCCCGTCTCATTAACATTTTTATCCGTTTCGTTATGCCACGGTAACGGGGTCTCGCTCGTGCGCCAGACAATCACCGAACGCATCGAGGAGACCGACTTCGTCGCGTCCTCATAAAAAATCCAAGAAATCGAAGCGAAAATATAGAAAGTCAGCTCGATATGAAAATATTGCATCTTCTGCATCATTATTTTTTAATGGAACTGTGGACGATATTGGGTTAATTGACGTTGACTGAAAAAATAACAGAATGCTGGTTATCAAAGTATAGATACTCTTTGCGATATCGACTGGTAGGGATATAACGACATTTTACTAACAAAATGATATTTTTCTACTTTTCAGATAAAAACAAAAAAATTTCAAAATCTTTTTTTTGGGACACATAAATATTTTGAATTGTTCTCTGAATGAGTTCAAAAATGGGGAATTTTTAATTTTAAGGAGAACTTATGATATAATGTTACATGAAAAACTTGTTTCAAACAGTTAAATCTATATCTGTCTCAAAAAAAAAACATATAGGAGAAAAATACCCTTAAACCTTAGCTTACCCTTAAACTACGCCTCTGTTCTCTACAACATTCACTAAATTAACACTGAAAACTGTACAGAAGCAAAACAGTAATAATATTTTTGATTTTACAAAGCTTTCGTTAAGTCGTATATTCACAAAGAATTTTTGGATTTCGGCAGGTAAGCCGTTTTAATCCAGCGATGTTGAATGTCATATGGTACAGCTCCAGCCAGACCGAAACCAGATTACGATAACGACGGCGACGTACCCAATCGACCGACTACCAAAAAGGGAAACGTGTTCTGCTTACATGAGCGATGCCAAACCATAGGACCAGGCGAATTTGCGGCAAGAACGAACGACTCGAGCTTTCCATATTTCTTACACGCCACAGTTACCGCAATTTGTCGCGGAAAAAATGTCCTCACGTGTGACTCTCCCAACAAATGGTTTTATACTTAAATTCTTACATATTACGCCCAATTTTCTTCAGCACATCTTGCATAAATATATCTAACTTTGGAGGAAAGTTTCTGCGATATATAAATTTTAATAATATTGTTCAGTTGCAGCGTGTAACAATCACGTTGGACAAAGTTTAAGCAGTGACCGAATAAATAAAATGAACCAGAGTAACGATCCTTATAAGGGCTCTATGATGCTTCAAACCTTGGATATGAAACAGGTTTTAACTAATTGCTCAACAACAGATGAAGATCCAAACTAGAAACTCCAAACTAGATATTATCCTGCAGTAATCTAATGGTAGTTACCTACTACTAACTTTGGAACAAAAACTAGACAATGGTATGGGAATTAAAATGCGTGAACTGTCAAAAGAACTAACTGATATCTGAAAGAATCTTACTGATAGGATATTCCCTTTTGTTCGTTATTCAATTGCTTGTGATACTTTTTTTCAATAAAATATTACAAAATAACGCCTTTATTCCACTATGTCCTCATCAAAATTACAAACAATAAATAAAAGTTTACAGACGGTAACTTACTGGTTCTGGCAATTCCAGTTCAATATCTGTCGAACACCAAACGTTCTTCGAGATACTCCCTCGGAAGGATCATTCCGACAAGAGAGGACAGTACTGCACCACATATCAGCACAATTATTGTGATGAAAAGAAGAATTTTCTCGTAGAGGGACAGCATTTAGTAAAAAGTTGTCAGTATATCTGTCAATCAGTGACATTTCTGTCAGTGCTTTTATTATCAAGATAGTGGACAAGTTCATCGAAAGATATACGTACAATTCGATGAATTTCACAGAACTATTTTTAGAAAATACGAATTTTAATTCAACTGTTCATCAAATTCATCAGATTCAGAAATGGATGGAAGTGAAGTTATTGGTGTTCCGTCAAAAACCTGATGAATTTAAAAACTTGTCCACTATAATAATTCGGGAAATTAATAGAATCAGTACAAATAGATGAGGTCAAAATAATATCAGAAATTCACATAATTTTTTTTCATACGGGCCTTCGTTAACAAGTAACGGGCCCTTACGGGAGAAAATTAAAAAGTTATTTTTATTTACAGTCTCTAAACTATTAACTTCAGCACGATGCAAATTTGGTAAACATGCATATAGCTTGTTTTTGATATTGTAAGTGAAACTTCGTTATGTCCAGAACGCCAGGGACGGACTATGCCCAATGGTTAACTCAGAATTTTTGCATAGATAACCATCGCAATCTGCCAGCATCAAAAAGAAGTTCCCTGAAGAATTTGCCAACGATACTACCCTCTTAATTCAACTCGGTAAAATTAACAGTTTAAGAAATATGTGTGATTTTATGTCATAGTGTACAAGAGATTGTTTTTAAAATTTAATTGGACATAATTACTATGTTAGAACCGTACATATTTTTAAAACAAAAGCCTAAAAAATCTTACTCCCTGCTAATGTAATTTTCACTAACACAATTTAACAAACACACTACACATAACACAAAATAGAAAAACGAAACAAAAATAAGTTAAAAAAAATTATTTAAAAGAAAAAAAAAACTATTCAAATATGAGCACCTTCCACCTCCACACACTTCCTAAGTCTAGGAATGTGTATATGTACTGATGTATTTTTTTTTATTTGTCCCATAAAATACCAAAACGATTATTTAATTTCATAAATAGCAACGAATTTAAGTGTTTTTGTTGTAACTTCTGTTTCCCACTAGTTTTCCAAGCCAACGTCAGACATATCTAGCATCAGCTAGACTCGGAGCAAAACAAATTAAATCAAGCGAGAAAATCCTACAAAAACCATATAACTTGATTACAAAAAAGACCGTCGTTTATCCGAAATGGACGTAGTCCAGTTAGGAAGAACGATGTCAAAGAGAATTAAAAATTGTATTTAATCATCCATTCAACAGAACGGATTTCGCTTTGTACAGTTACTTTATGAAATAATGCAACTATTCTACCGCGAAGTCATTCACAATATTTTTAAAAAATAGTTTCGTACTATTCTTCTCATTATTATAAATGATACAGAAATTATTGGCATGGAAAATTTTAGTTGTCAAAAAAAAAAGTTGCTGATGTCGGTGATAATATTTTACAGATGATGTGGGATATTGTTAATGTCCCATATATCAATTTTAAAATACTGTAAGCCCTTAACAAATGGTGTACAACTACCTCTGCTGGTTTTTGTTTATTCTGATAACAGTCATACCTTAAGGAGGTTCGATACCGAAAAAAAAATGGTAAGAAAGTTTTCAAAATCATTGAAACCTGTTAATAAATATGCCAACTGGCTTGTGTAAAAATATCAGATCGATTGCCAATACAGTTTTTTTGAAAGATGACATTAAAAATTATGCTCTTATACACAGGCTCTTATGGGAGTTGTGAAAAAACTTTAATCAAACGTGAATATTGCTCTTAAAAATGGTTAGGATAGGGAAAATAAAGTTCTAATTAAGGAATTAAATATTATTAAACATTTTAAAACAATACAAAATATGCACTTACAATGTAATTATTGAGATAATGGAATGAATATATAACGTTTTGACAAATTTGGACAAACATCTGATCCAATAAAATGAAATATGGCAACACTGTACGCTGTATTTAACGCTTCGACTGACGGGCTATATTTGAATAGCTCGATTATAGACTATATAATTATTCTAGTCGAAGACGTATGTAGTAATAATTAATATTAAATAAATTTTTCGTGATCTAATGCAATATAATAGCAATTTCAAACAAAAATTGAAAGGATTTCGTTGCAAAACGAACATTATAGATGTTCTGTCATAATCTTCAATTTGACAAGGCGACATATCACTGGTATCATCATACACTGAGCTTTTTTTCACTTTTTTCTCATCAATCCACAATCTGTTTCATACGCATTTTATATTGCTTTTCAGTCATTACTTTTCCTTTGTATCTTGGATGTTCATTCATGTTTACGGAATCGCGCAAATCACAGTTGACAGTAATGACAGTTGACCCAACTTTTACCACCACGCCATGGCAGTGGCAATGATGCCAGATTTCATCCATAATTTTACAAGCTCTTAATGAATAAATAGACACTTTTATTCAAATAAAAAGTTAATTGCCATGCATTAAACACAAAAAATATATGCAAGCTAATATGTGTTGTATAAATTTCATTGGTATATATTATATTTAGTTCGCTCAAATTAGTTTATGTAAGGTTGGTACTACAACGAAACTACCGTGTATAAGCATTGGCTTCCCTCCCGCACCGCTTGCCCCGCAAGAGAAGTATCGAACAACCTTAAATTGTAATATCGTTGTTACACGATGCCAAATATTTACTCGTGTTTTGAAAAATATCTGAAAGTTTAGATCAATAAAAAAATTACAACTCTTTCTTGACTTTGTCAGAAACACTTCGAATTCAGATTTTAAGGATACAAGAACAACCTTTAGCATTATACAGGATGTCCCAGAAAAATTTGAACACTAACCGGCCACAAACTCCTAAAACCAATATATAGTAATTTAAACTGATCTACCTATATACAAAAATCAACGCCTATTAATTAAATAGTCCAACCGATTCGGTAGAATAGATTTAACTTGGTAAACTTATTGACCTACTTTTACTATATAAATTTTTTTTTACAATTCTTTAAATAACCATAAAAAGTAAAATTTTCGTTGTTCGTGTATTGCATATTTATCTGATATTTTTTTGTTAATAAATGTAATTCGGCAAAACACTAGATACATAAAAAATATCATGAAATTTTAATTAAAACAATACAGAAGATTAATGAAAAATACACAAGTGTATTCCATTTAAACATAAGAGCCACTCGCAGTTAAAGCGGAAGTTGTAAAAAAAATATTTGTTTATGATAATTTCAATTCAGTTGTTGCCTATTCTAGTCACATTCAATATGATGTCGCTAGCAGCAATCAGAAGCGAACTATAGGGGTACTCTACAGCTTATGTCACCTGATAAAAAAACCTCCAGATAGGTAATTTATCCAAAATATACATAAAGGAACCTGCCTCTGAAGAAGACATCCACGCATATGTAAGTCGTTTATTTCCCACGTCCTCCAGCTGTGCAGAGATCTTTTCCTCGTAACCCCGCCATATTCAACAGCTGAGACACCACCTATGTTCCCGTAACATCTCAACGAAAACACATTATCCAATTTTGTGTATATTATTTTAGAATTCAAGAACACACAAAACGCCAAGTTCCTGCTTAAGTATGACGCAAATGCTGATCACATGCGGAACATTCATTCAAGTTACTCTATACCGAGATGTTGGATGTATGACCTAGAATGCATTCTACAGAAAAAAAAAACATATTGTCACCATATTTATTCGCGACGCATATGCAGTAAAATTTCGACAATAGAAAATGTAACCAAAAAAAAGTTTTTTATTAAGCACTTCATAAAATAAATTTAACTAGAATACCATATAAGTACTTATTATATTTTCAAGTTCGCTTGTAAATATTATGAGACAATGAAGTCATTATTTATTCAAAGACTGTAAAAATTGGAATTTTATTATGCGGTTAACGAGGTTTCGGACCCATGTCGACAACAAAATCGCGCTGAATGCGATTTTAATTCACTGTTTTCACAACAGAGACAGCAATTACAAAACGTATAACACGCGTATATACACGCTGGATTTGACTTCATAAAAAACGAATAAATGTAGCAAATACAACACTGTAACAAGTTTCAGTAATAGGCACAAAACTGCGGTAAGTGAACTACTTTGATTGTTGTCGTAGAAAAAGCATATGCCGGATTAAATGGGAGGTAATTGTCTTTAAATAAGTATAGAAACAGAGACGTGTTGATATTCGAAACTGGGTTATTATTTATATTCCGCTTGCAACATATATTATTCTAAGAGTTCTATTTTGTTTCACAAAATCTATTTGAAACAAAATAGTTATTGTGGGTACTGTAAAAACAGTGGCGGATGGTACGGGGGGCTCTGGGGCACCGCCCCACCCCCTAGGAATTTCTATAGCACAAAAATTTAACTTAAAATTTAGTTTACAATGTTATCTACATAATTAAATTGATTAGCCTTAATTACATCAAAATGAAAATGTTAAATTTGAGCAGTCAGTTTAACTCGACTTGCAAAATTCGATTACATAACTCTCCTCGTAGCTCGCCTCTATACCTGTAAAGTGTTTACAGCGGTGGTTATGGTTACCGTCGCACAACAGTAAAAGACGGAATGGAAGTAGCGCGTATTTACTCGTAGGACCGTAACCAAATAATAGCTATTCACCGCTTTTTTTCTTAATTAACGTAATTTGTACATGTATGGAATAAAATTTTGTATAAATTAAAATTATTAATATAATAATTAATATAATATAATAATNATTAAATTAATAAAATAAACTTATATATTATTTCTTGTTCCTTTCTTAAAAAATTGTACACGTTTAAAATGACTGTAGCACTTGCAATGTTATCTATTGAAAAATCAATGGTACGAGAAATACCAAACATTAATAAAAAAGTAATTAAAAAGTTTATTTCGGACAAAAGCAGAAGAATGAACTTTGACTATGAAAAGTAATGTTGAGAGCATTTTCCCTTTATTTCAATGGTACTTAAAATAAAATCACCCACTTATATTTGATTTTTTCAATACTTTGTACCTAAATATTTCCGTCCTCCCTGGTATGCAAGTCAAGAGCCGCTACTGTGTAAAAATTGTACTTCTAACAAATTAAATATCACTTCCGCGATATTATTAAAGCCTCTATATTTAAACAAAAATAAATACCAAATCCATAAAACTACTTGCTGCAAATAAAATAAAGAATATGCAACTTATGTAAATATATTAGGCGATACAATATTCTCAAAACATTGCTTTCTATTTTGATGTTTGAATAGTATTTAATTTTTAACAGTGCAGTGGTTGCACAAACATTTAAGATTGATGAACAAGAGTAATAAATGCGGTCCAGATTTTGGACATATATTTTTCTACCCAACATGTTTATTAAAATTGGTTCTGTTACATTTCTTCAAAATTTATTTCAACAGATAAATGTTCTCATTACATTTCATTTTTTTAATCATATACAGGGTGATCCAAAACAACAAGTGTCTATCATTAACTCGTTATTTTTCATTGTAAGACATGTGTAAAATTTCCTTGGCGTATCTTTAAATGTTGCAAAAATATTAAAAGAGAGAGTGCTTAAGTCTCAACACCCTGTATATTTTACATTCTAAGCATTTTATATGTTTATTTTACATTATTATATATTTTACATTTCTGTATAAAAAAAGTGTTGTTTTGGAACACTGTATAATATCATAAGAGACTGTGTTTCTGTTATAATGATTTTTTTCGAGGTTTTGCTTTTCCTGCTAAAGCCATGAGTGTAAATTTTATTTCTTTTTCACTTCCTTCATATAAGGTTTAGTATATTGACAACTGGGTCTCTGCCTAGCGCAAAACTTGAAAATCCAATGATAAAATTAAAAACCAAAGTGTTCCAAAAAAACCCCTACGCATCTGGACATATTCCGATTCCAACAAAAATGAATGGAGTGTGGTTCCAAAATACGTACGATTGCGGTAGGTCCGATACGCTAGTAGTAGAAATAGCGAACGTCAGCACAAAAATCCACGGTGCCAGATATTCGCTCGCCAAACATTTATCAGCACCTTGGCCAATGAACCTGCCTGCGGCAGCAGGAAGTAATGCTGCGGACTTTTGGCGTAGCGCCCGCTGCCCTTTCCCAAACGGAGATGTGCGCTTCCTGCCTCGAGGCGGGTCAGCACGCGCAGGACGTGATCAAGGCGATTACGAAGAGAAGAGGGTATTCAATTGTTTCACAGACATGTCGTACAACTAAATAATTACTTTTCGGAGCCAATAATCTTGGTAAATCGGGTGCGACGAATCTAATCTGATTTTGGTTTTTACTCTACGAAAGATACTGAATTAGATGTAACTCGTTTCCCCCTTAAAAACCCTCCTGTTTCAATGACTAAAATAGGGATGTTTATTAGAAAAAAAAGTGTTTTATTTGGAAGTAACTTTACAAGTTTTGAAATATACCATAATGTTGAGCGTTGGTTATGACAAGAAAACACTCTGTAGAGTTTATAAATATCACAGTTCGATATACTTAGAATGATTAAATAGAGAGCATATCAGTTTCTAAAGCAAACCTTGAATCTCTTGCGGAAAATAACTAAACAAATTGTGATGAAGGATGTAATTATACACCACTATATTAAGTTTGTTTAAATAAAAGGGGCTCCTTCTTTGTTACAGGTTTCAACAGTAATAATAATAATAAATATGTTAAATAATGATATCGTAGGAAACAACTACTCTGCGAACTACATGCCCTGTCCACCATTGAATTACATCCCAATATATATTAAACAGCTAAAATTCGTCTGGTGATTTTATCTAGAACCAGTTCCAAACTTTCTACTTCGCCTTCTTCGTGGTTTTGCTCACAAAAAAAAAATTCAAGAACATTTTAATGTAAGTAGTACGTAAGTAGTAGTAAGTCAAAAAATAACAATTTACGTGGCTTTTTAAAGCCTAATCGATTTCTGACTAGTCCTTTTGTCGCAAATAGTTGTTGATTTTAACACTTTTTTGTCAGTGTTGAAGAAATACCAAATTAAAAATAAAAGTTATTTTTTGTTTTACACTAAATATTCTCGACTTTCGTTACATACTGTACAAAGAACGTGAAGAATTTTCTTTGATGGTAAGGTCGGTTTTCATGCTCGTGCATTTATTTTTTTTAAAACAAATAATAGTGATTGTACGAGTCGAACAGAAGTTTCCTGGATGCAGGCAACAGGCAGGCCAATCATTAAACATGACTTCGAATAGCAAAGCAAGCCAGATAAGATCGGATAAGCATCTAGTTGTCGCTCGTGAATGCCAACCCCCCTTTCCGTTATCTTCATCTTAGATTGTATATTATCCTGAATACGATGTTTATTTAGATTTTTAATATTTGTTGCAGGCAGTTTAGCCTCTAATCGAAAGATATCTTGAAAATGGATAGACACCATTTGAACATTTATCGAAATGATGGTTTAATGAGTTTAATTTTCTAGATTCTTGGCAACAAAATAACATGATTTCGATAAAAAATAAAAAATCAAGGCCTACTGCGATTGAAACCTACTAATTGTAGTAGGTGCCACGGAAAATGCTTTTTAATATCGCTCTAAAACTGCTTTAAATAGAGTATTTTTTTGGAGAGCGGATGTGATAATATAATCCACAAAATGTGTTATATGGTTACTATTACTACATACCCCAAACCTTTAATACAGTCAAACTAACATAGAGTGACCTACTAACCCGTAAGTCCTGCAGAAGCAAGACACATGTCACCCTAGGTGAAACAAATTTTTAACAAATGGTATTGTAGGAAATAACTACTCTGCGGGTTAAAGCCTTAGCTTTTTACTAGATATTGTGGGTGTAATTCAATGTTAGACGGAACTTTAGTTTATTTAAGAAAAGAACAGAAGAACAGAATGTGGCGACAGTAAGTACTAAATTTACTACAAAATCGTCTACTTAATAACCAGATTCAAACTTCCTTGTATACTTTCTCTTAAGAGATACCAACATCGATCTGATTTAAACCAAACATCTTATAAAAATAACAGACTTGATCCAGAATCACCACTTTCTCACCACGTACCTACTTTATATCTAAACAAAACTCATGCGTTTAAAACTATCTCGTTCGAAGTATGTACAATTGCAGTCCTCGCCGTCCATTGACTCTCAAACACATTAACATACCAAAAAAATGTTCTCCCATTGAAACCCGAAACCGACGCACACTGTGTACTATTTCTACGCGGTTGGCATTGCATTCCGCACGTCCTTTATTTTAATTCTAATATTATCTCGCGGAAATCATCTATTACTAACAATTAACAGGAAACCAACGGCGACGCCGGCAGCAGAACGCATCGCGAAAGCCGGTTTCTGCCAACGCAATTTACGTATTCCTGTATATATCCTATCAGTTTGTCTCTTTCGAGCCGAGGTGGAGGATTATACTCACGGTATTCAAGTAGATAATTTATATTTTAACCTAATACGGAACCACCTACGGGCTCATTTTACTATGAAAACTGATAGACATAAGCTGCTTATTGTAAACCGTTAAATTAGAATCAATTTCGAGTTGTTTCTGGCACCTTGAAGATTTCCTGATCTGATTTTTCCCATCAGTTACGTGCCTTTTTTGTACGGGCGGATCAAAATGTTAAGTGAAGCTATCTAGAATCAAAAATTGAGCAAGAGTGCAAAATACAAAAAATAATTTTATTTATTAATTGATTTATGAAACAAGCTTATTATTAATTAAAACGAAAAATAAAGAACAAAAACAAATTTTCTTAAGGCTTTGGTCTTTACCATTTTTATCTTAAAAAAAAAGTCAAAAAATAGGGGAAGTTACAATGTTATGTAAATGACACTGTACAGCATTATCATGGGAAAATTAAATCATAATTAATAATTACTAATTTTTCATAAGGAATTCATTTATGGAAGAAAACAATTGTGCATCACATTTCAAAGATATATAGATAGAAAAAAGGTTAAACAGAAAGAACTTAGACTAGACTATTCAGTTAGGTACTAACTTCATGGCGCTAGCCAATTTTTACAATATTTTGAGAAAAAAATTCAGTCTAACGATTTCATTTTTACAATTTTTTAAAATCTACAAATAACACGGCTATGGACACACGACGATGGAGCCATTACAGCTGTTTTACATTGACAAATTTATTGATGAATAAATGAATCATGACCAACGAATCAAAGAAGCAAATAAATTTCAAAAATGTCACCTTTCCACTCATAATTGTAGTGATACAACAGCGGTACCGTTTTGACACATATATTGACTCATATTACTGTTTGTAAGTAACAAATTAGTAAAAACAATGCAAAACTAGTACGACGCCACACAATTATTTACATATTCCAATAACATAACCTCATTACTGATCTGAGGCTGGAAATTTGTTGGGTTGGTACTTCCAAACTTCACGAAGAAATTGACGAAAATTAGAACATGCTCTAATTCGTCAAGAACTTGATGAATAAATTGATGAAGTTATTTGACAGCAGATTTGGTGCATTACACTTGTCCAATTTATTGATGAAGCGACTTCATCAATTAATTGATCAATAAATTGTCAATGTAAAACAGCTATTAGAAATGCTACATCGCGTTAGGATTTTTCCCTAACCTCAAGAAAATAGCTCAAAAATCAATGGAAATATCGATATTTTGTCAAGTTAGCTAAGATTTTGAAATGACGTGTTAACAGTCAAAATAAAAAAAAATATTCCTGCATTTTTTTCTAAAATACCTATAACTCCTCGAGGTTGCATTTTAGAAAAAAAGTGCAAGAATAAAATGTTTTTATTTTGACCCCATTAACTTGTACACTTTAATTTTAAAATATCTGCATACCCGGATTTCCGTTTGCTATTTTTTTCCTTTAATTAGGTTTAGGGCTCATGATATACATTTTTATTAGTTTACGGTTTAATTGGGTCAAAATAAACTTTTTATTGTACTTTTTTCTATAAAATGCATTCTTGAGTTATAGGCATTTTAATAATGCTCAAAAATGGTTTAAAATGGCTATAACTGCACAAGGTGGCATTTTAGAGAAAAAACTGCAGAAACAAATAGTTTTTATTTTGACCCTATTAACATGTTTGTGTACTTTAATTTCAAAATATTAGCTATTTTGACAAAAAATCGAAATTTCCACTTATTTTGAGTTATTTTTTGAGGTTAGGAAAAAACAAGACGTGAAGTAGCATTTCTGATGGCTCCATCGTCTTCAACGGGTCAACATAGAGAGGTTTATCGTACTCTGTTAAAAAAAGAACATACAAAATATACAAATATATGTATGTAGAAAAAAAAATACTTTAGTCAGGTTTTTATTTCAAAGTTGCGGTACGTATTCCTAAATTTCCAAGGAGTATTTAATTTTCATATACTAAAATTAGTTTCTATAGTTTGTAATTTGTACAATTATATCGGCAATATTATTTTTCGTACAGCTGCTAACTGTAATCTATCCCCAGCATCCCCTGAAGATTCTCATCTAAAAAAAAAACACGATGTTTTGGATTAACCACCAACACTTTAACCTTCCTATAAATCGCAGCAATCCGGCGCTGATATATATCTATCTAATCGCTTTCCGGACGCCGGTTTTTCTTTCACCGAGTTCGATCGCAGATATCTCGAAAGCTTTTCAACGGTCACATCTGACCTAACGCTCATCCTTTTCGCTCCGATCTATTGAGAAACGCCCAAACCTTCGCCACCATTCTCACAGGGACAGGCGTTCATAGTGGAAAAAGTCGCGGCGACCATTAGAATGTCACGGATCAAAAGTAACAATGGGCCTCGTTGCCGTTCTTCGTCCCATATTCCAGACAGTTCAGTCTCAAGGCCACGCAAGTTAATTTGTCTTTTCCTTTCTTTCACAACTTTGAAATTTACGACTTGAAGGAAAGTTTGTCACTCTACCGACGTATAAGTTAAATCGCACTATTTTGTTGTGGTAAGAATGGACTGGTTTACTGTTACCAGTGTCTCGACTGAATTCAACAGAACAGAAAACCAGATGATTGTAGTAAATTAAAGTTGATGTGTGCAAAAATAAGCGCTAGCTCTGCGGCAGTTTCTTTTAAAAATCCAATATAATTCACCACGAAATATAGATACTTCTTAAAGTATGTTGGAATGTTGGATATACATACAGGGTGGTACAAAATTTTAGGAGGTGAAAGTAGAATCAAAAATAGTAGACCAGTGCTTAAGCCTTCAAAAATGGTAAAAAGTGAAAAAAAATTATAGTAGGATGAAACCCATTGGAAAAGGAAGAGAATATAACAGAAATAAAAAGAAAAATTATTTACGGGCGATCTGAGGTCGGGAAGGGGAAGGGGGTGAGTTTTTAAGGGTAAAAAACGGTTTCCCTTGATTTCCGGAAAAACTACAAGTCTTATGGAAAAAAGTTAAATGGCAAAGTTGTAGGTAATAAAAAGATCTACAACTTTTGTATTTACACTTTTTTCACATAACCTCAAAATTTATGTGAAAAATTCAAATAACCAAGTTTTTGGTTTTTTATTTTTATCTTTTACAAACAAATTTTTTTTTCACGAAATTTGGTGAAAACTTACCTATTTATGTCCCAAACACGCTGTAATTTTTTTGATTTGAAATATTTATTTTTTCACCTTATTTTTACTTAATATCGAAAAAGCACCCTAATTTTCAATCGAAAATTCTCACGTCAAAATATCTGCTTTTTTAAAAACGTCGGTGGGCTTTTTCTTCGTTGAAATCTCTACTTTCTGATGGTGTAAAAAAAATATACATTACTATGGTAAGTTTTCTCAGGAAATGCAAAGAAACGAAAGAAGATTCTACAACTTTCTCAAAATATTGTAGATGTCTTATTAAATATTAACTTTATTAACTTATTTGGTTGTTAATTATAATAGTATATTTCGACTTGTAATTTTTTTGTTTATCAATGTAACATGGAATCTTACGTTTTTCGAGTAATTAAAGTGTAAATTTTAATAAATAGCTCAAAATTGTACATAATGATTAGAAAAAAATTTTCGGATTCTAGTTCGTTTCTTTGCATTTCCTGAGAAAACTTACCATAGTAATGTATATATTTTTTTACACCATCAGAAAGTAGAGATTTCAACGAAGAAAAAGCCCACCGACGTTTTTAAAAAAGCAGATATTTTGACGTGAGAATTTTCGATTGAAAATTAGGGTGCTTTTTCGATATTAAGTAAAAATAAGGTGAAAAAATAAATATTTCAAATCA
Organism: Anoplophora glabripennis; assembly: GCF_000390285.2. Lineage (NCBI taxonomy): Eukaryota > Metazoa > Arthropoda > Insecta > Coleoptera > Cerambycidae > Anoplophora > Anoplophora glabripennis. The sequence goes on from NW_019416247.1 coordinate 1,222,353, forward strand.
AAAAAATTACAGCGTGTTTGGGACATAAATAGGTAAGTTTTCACCAAATTTCGTGAAAAAAAATTTTTTTTGTAAAAGATAAAAATAAAAAACCAAAAACTTGGTTATTTGAATTTTTCACATAAATTTTGAGGTTATGTGAAAAAAGTGTAAATACAAAAGTTGTAGATCTTTTTATTACCTACAACTTTGCCATTTAACTTTTTTCCATAAGACTTGTAGTTTTTCTGGAAATCAAGGGAAACCGTTTTATACCCTTAAAAACTCACCCCCTACCCCTTCCCGACCTCAGATCGCCCGTAAATTATTTTTCCTTTCATTTCTGTTATATTCTCTTTCTTTTCCAAAGGGCTTCACCCTACTACAATTTTTTTTGGTTTCAAAAATTATCGACCCTGGTCTATAGTAACAAAGTTTCTGTTAATATTGGTCCTCCGGAGCATCGTTACTGAGATATGGTCCTCCAAAGGGGTTTTATCATTTGGATATTTTTTTTAAATAACTTTCTTTCTGATTAAGATAATCGAATGAAAATTGTAAGTAATAATCATACCATAAGGGTCTTTAACCATCATAAGATTCATCAAAATCGGTTATAAATAAGGATAGTTTTCTAACTACCCTTAACAGAAATTTTTCGAATTTTTTTATTCCTTTGAATTATCAATCAAATAATATCATTTTTTAATGAATTAGACTTTTTTGAAGAAAAAATGTCCCTACTTTTTTTTCGAATTCTGCGTAGATTAGTCAGAAATAATTATTTTTTAAATAATGTATGGCTCAAAACAGTAACTTTTTTTAACATTTTCACATAGTAGGCATCCTTCATGGCGACAGTTTCGTTGTTTGGTTTTTTGTTTATATCTCCGGAATTTATTAACCGATCTCAATAAAATTTAGTACAGAAAATATATGACAGTAGGCCTTGTATTCCCTAAAATATGAGCTCTAAAGGTTCAACCAGTTGTGTACAGGGTCACCCCTTTTTTATAAAAAGAAAACTACTAAGGTAACTTGAATTTTTTCCCTAAAGTTCACCGTTCTCAAATTATTCATACCAACACAATCCCCTTGTGGCAGACACTTCTAACTATAATATTACAAGAATTTGTTTATGCTTGAAAGTAAGTGCAATTTGTAAGCACATCAACAAAATTCTTTACACTTGTCGCTTTCATCTTTTTGGATTAAAAAGATATTTGGAAAATTACGACAGCGCAATGAAACGCATAGAAATGAAATTTTAAGAGCATTTGACGACGATCCTCGGCTAAGTACACGAAGAACGTGGGGTGAGTAAATCGAAAATTTGAAAAAGTTCTACTTAAGGATGGTAGAAATCCGTACCATTTACAACCTGTGTTTTACTTCTGGGAGATGCATACAGACGCCTGAATTTTTGTCAGTGGTTGTTAAAGTCACAACATAATCCAGCATTCTTACTAGAAATAATTTAGACCGATGAGGCTACCGTTCACAAGGCGAGGGGTATTGAATTTTCACAAGATTTGGTCACAAGAAATTTCGGACGAACACGAATTTTCTGTGAAAGTGTGGCTCGGAATAATTTGCAATAAATTTTGTGGACCTTTCTTCTTACTACCCCATCTATCTAAATTCCATGTCATTTCTAAACTTTCTAGAAAACTATCTATTGAATTATTAGAGGATGTTCCATTAAATATACCACAAAATAGCTGGATACAAATGGATGGTGCTCCTGCGCATTTTAGGAGAATACAAGAATGGCTTAATGCAAATTATATGGGGCGATGGATAACAAAATAGCTGGATACAAATGGATGGTGCTAATGCGCATTTTAAGAGAATACAAGAATGGCTTAATGAAAATTATATGGGGCGATGGATAGGTAGATCAAATGCCAATGTCAACCATAATGATGCAGAGGGTCCAGTATCTTGGCCAGCCAGATCGCCAGATCTAAACCTTCTGAACTTCTATGTTTGGGATTACCTATCTGAAAAGTAAAGTTTACTCTACTCCAATAGATACAAGACCACAACTACTGCAGAGAATAGAAGACGGGTGTAATGAATTAAAAGAAAACCGCCACATGATATTAGCTTCAATTAGTTCCATTAATAGAAGATGTCAAAAATGTATCGATGTGCATGGTTCGCATTTTGAAGTAGTATAGTTCGCAGTTGTATAAATACGTAACGTTAATTTTGTTTTTTGTCTAGTCATTGTTGCTTGGTAAATGTATTTTTATTATTATTTTGATTTAAATTTCACTCAGAAAATGATTTCACGGTTTCATGAATGTAGAAAAATACCTTGGGCGGTATATTCTTGTAAAATTTAACACTTATTTTTTTACGGTGAGGAAACATCCGTTTCAGAATAGTACAAGTATTCATCTTATAGAACACATCAAGCAAAACTGAAACTAGAATATATCATAACATCAATCTCGTCCTTAAAAAATACTTCTAGTTAAGGCCGAAATCGAAATAGCGTGTTCTACATGCGTAGGATGTAAGCAAACGCTTCTGTATTGTATATAATCTCCCCGAACATAAACTAACAAAATAAACTGTCAGAACGGTAATCAGATATTTATTTGATTTAGCCTCGGGAAGGAACTCGTAAACAGAACTTGACCCAATATTTGCCGAATACAAAAAAACAGATAAAACCCGCGCCGACTGTAGACGGAAAGTCTATCCTGACAGTCTGCGTTGAAAATATATTCCTTTATCTGGAAGACAGGACGCTTTTTCAAGGGAAGTGAAGTGAGTGTAAACAAACGGGGAACGAGTAATATGAGTCTTCCAATTTCGCCGCTTATAATAAAAGAACTTCCGTCTTTTCGGGAAATATTTTGTTTGACTTGGGCGGTAGGGGCTTTAACGGATTAAGTGTTTTGTGAAAATATTTTCGAAATGCAAAGGATTATTTACAAAATAGACTTAGTAAGGCTTTTAGTCTAATTGTAAGAATGTTTATCTCAGATTTAAAGATTTTAATTTTTATTTCAATTTAAAAATCTGGAACGCACTGAAAAGGTTGTATTTCAAAAAAATGTCAAAAATAGTTCAACATTCCTTGACTTACTCTGTTTTTCTTAGAAATCAGTAAATATCGTCTAAATCATAGTTTTTACAGGGTGCAAAGAGCTGTCGCTTTGTCCAAACCGTTTAAAAACAATCCACATACACGAATACTCCCATTAACTTAAAAAATCGACCTTGCCGACATAAGAAAAAAGTCGCGTTCCGTACGGATGGCTCCCGTTCTGGTAAACAACTTAAAAAGTAATTTTAATCGAAGTGTGATGCAATTCCGCGATGTTGCACAAGGTGTTCCCCCAGCTAGACGCGCGTTCCTAATTAAATTCGAGATGGGAGAGGTTGAGGGCGTCTAATTGGGAAAGATCCGGCGAAAATGGGTCGCATTAGCCCCTCGGGGAAGTGTTAAAAGTTTGTTTTCGTTTTACCCCATAAATATTTTTAATAGATGAAGGCTAAATTTTTCAGTCACTCCTTATTAGCTCAAAAATAACTACGAAAGTATATTGAAGTGCATATACCGGGTAGAAAAGTACCGATGGTCTATCTGAAGTTACATGAGAGCGATAAAGTAAGCCATAGAAATCCATGTGATAGACAAGGATGGGTATAGTGAAGGCGTCTATAAGTCACCGCCCATTTCGCCCTTCCACAAATAAGAAGTGGATCTTATTTGTGGAAGGGCGAAACGGGCGGTGACTATGAGACGCCTTCATTATAGCCATCCTTCTCTATCGCATGGATGGCTTATTTTATCGCTCTCACGTAACTTCAGATAGACCATCGGTACTTTCCTACCCGGTACAGGTTTTGGTTTACATATTCGTACATTTTTAAAGAGTACAAATATACAGCATGTACTGAAAAAGAGAAAAAGTTTATAGGAACTTAGGCGGATATATGCCTCCTAGGATTATAGCCTATTAAAGTCGGAATATCTCCGTAGTATCTAAAATTTAAGAAATCATCCAATTACCTATAAAAAATTTTATGTTCAACTGTTTCTCTACACTGAGAGAAGCATTATTATTATCCATTATACAGGGTGTCCGAAAACTCCACCGACAACGTTTGACTGCATATTCACGACCATAAATAAATTCGATCTACGAAAAAAAATATAAATCAAAACATTTTGGTTTTTGAGTTACAGGTCTTCAAAGTTGTCAAAAATAAAATTAATTTAATTAATAACTTCCTAACTCTTTTACCGATCACGTTAAAATTTAGTACATTTATTTGGACTATTATTGCGTATTATTTCTTAAAGTTTTAATCAAATCGATATACAGGGTGATAGTTTTCTGTGGTCACCTCTCCCTCTTAACAGTTAAAACTTTTACAGTGGTCGTATTTTTATTTTATTTAAATTTATTACTGGATTTAAAACTGGCAGCAACATTAAAATGGATTTAAAACTTTGAGTTCAGTAGGCGATGAAAACAAGATGTCGAATGCTGTGGCTATCAGGAAATGCCATTATTGTCGTGTTTCTTTAGGATTCTCATCACTATACACATGCAAATTATGAAGTGTCCGCAGTGCATCAAGACAATTAAACGGAGTTGTAAATTTTCATAATTTGCATGTGTAAAGTAATGAGAATACTAAAGAAACACGGGAATAATCACATTACTTGAAAGCCACAACAATCAAGATCTTGTTTTCATCGCCTACTGAACTCGAAGTTTTAAACCGAAACGTACACACATGCTAATAATGCCATTTTTCTCAAGAATGGCTTTCTGTAGGCGATTTTCTCAAGAGACAATATCTTTTTTAAATAAAATGACCTTTTCAATGTTGCAGCCCGCTTTAAAACAAAAATACGACTGTAAAAGTTTTGACCGCTAAAAGGGAGAGGTAACCAGAGAAAACTATCACTCAGTATATCGATTTGACTAAAGCTTTAAGAAATAATATGCAATAATGGTCCAAATAAATGTACCAAATTTAAACGCGATCGGTAAAGGGGTTATGAAGTTATTAATTAAATTAGTTTTATTTTTGACAACATTGAAGGCCCGTAACTCAAAAACCAAAAATTTTTATTTAACTTTTTTTTCGTAGATCGTCTTTATTTATGTCGTGAATGTGCAGTCAAACGTTGTTGGTGAAATTTGCGGACACCCTGTACAGTATACATAATTCAATATTTTTCAAAATGATGTTACAATGGCAAATATTTTTTGAAAAATATTCAAATACAGCAGCTTTCAAATAACACAATGACAATACAATTATTATTATGATAGCTCCTTTCAAACAACACAATTTTTGTTTAATATCCAAGGCCTACTATTGCTGTTTTAGCTTCTTTTACTTCCTGGCGACTGCAAATTATTTTCGTTGTTTTTGCTGATTGTTCGAAAATGGCAACTCCAATAAGAAAATGTGACAAAACATTTTTTATTTAGAATTTGAAGGTTTGTCAAAATATGTTAAAAAAATATGATGTTGCCATTTAAAAAAATATTGTTTTTGTAGCTACTGCAGAAATCTGACAACACCGGAAATAATTATTTGTAAATTTTTCTTAATCAAGTTATTTCCTACAACTTTGCATTTGGAAGTACTAGTCTATTATTTCAAATAAAAAAGTTAGCATATGTCAGGTTTTAAAAACATAGCACTGTATATAAAAAACAACAGAATTAACAAAGAACGATATTTAAATTTATCATTAATATATCATATGCATTTATTATTGATGGAGTTGGAAGCTTCCCACAAATGTGTAAAAAAAAAACTTTTATTTTTCGGAGTGTTATCACTTATCTACTAAAAAATTCCGTTTTATTAAAATATACCTATATTATAATTCCTATACAGGGTGATTCACAACTTATTCAAAAAAATTTGGGAATAGATGCGGCATGAGAAATGTAGTCAATATTGTAAAAAAAATTTTGTAAAATCCTTATAGTTTGAGAAAAAAATTATTGAAGTTATAGCACATTAAACCACTACATAGCTGGACAACTGTAGTCTGTAGCGTCATTCGCAATACGCGTGGAGAGCCATGTGATTCCTAATACTGAAATCCGTCGTTGCGGTAGTTTTTACCTGTTATCTGTGGTATTTACATCAGTTTTTTAGTAGTTAGTGTCAAAAATGGCTTGCGTGTATAGGAACTCAGAGTTGATGGATATCGTTTTAATTTATGGTGAAGCAAGACAACATTTGTATTATGGTGAAGTATTTGTGTTATGGTGAAGCAAGACATCATTTGTGTTAATTCATAGAAAGTGAGTAAGACGGACCCAAATGTGTTTACACGTGAGTGAATAAAATTTTGAACAATTGCTGTTGCAGCATCGGGTATGTCAAATGATTTTATTATTTAAAAACACAAATTAATTTTATTAATAATTAATAAAGACAAAAGCATTTGAATTTGCCGATATAAAATAGGTGCGATAAAGTTCTTTTTACATATTTCTTTCTTTGCGAAAGTTTTTGTCCGTTTTTATCACGCCGCCATACCGATCGCATTGTGCAAGGTCAGGTTTTACAGTGGACCAGTTTCCAGTGCCGTGCAGAAGTGTATTTTTAAATCAATTTCGAACTGACCTTTTTGATTTTTTCTTTACAAAATTGTATTTGTAAGGGTCCCCTGTACATCCAGATTTTTTTTTTTTGATAAGTTCTGAATCACCCTGTATATTCATACTAGATTCTTCCTTGTTTAGGAAACTTCTTATTAAAAGTGATAAGAATATGTATTTCCTATTAAATAATAAAAAAGAAATATACCTAATACCTATTAATAACTTATATAATAGTTATAATTAAGGCAGCTTTTCCAATAACAAACAAAAGTAAGTAAACCAATTAAAAATGTTTTTCAAGAAATCAACATTTAACTGTGCAAAGGTAATATTTTATTTTGCCAGTTTAAATTATTTTCTAAAATTAAATATTTAGTATTTTCCTTCAAATAAATAGCTTATTAGCCACAAAGAAACTTTAACGACCAAAATCAAAAAAATGATTTAATTGAATCTAATAAATTTTCTTTCTCTCGCTTAAATCCTTTTCTCGGTGTATTAACTGTCAACTTATAAATTGCTATATTTTAGTAGCATACATGATTATTTTTAAGTAATAGGTACTTTTTAAAGTTTTTTGTATCTTCTCATCAAATAAAGTCATTATTAACTGTTTTCAAATCATATTTATTCACAAAGTCCGTTTCACACATTTTCAACAAAATTTTTAATTTCATGGCGGTCTATATGCGCATCTCAAAATTTTATTTTGCAATATTTTTAATTTATCGGCGCATGGAAAAATAACCAATACATATTTTTTCTTCTAATCTGAAAAACTGCAGGTACCCATATAAAAAAATCATAGTATTTTTTTATTTTCAATCATAGAAACTGCTGGTAAGATACTTTACGTTAATTTAAGAACATGAGTAGTTAACAAGTAACGCTACATGTGAATCAGTAATATTCCGTTTGTGCAGTGCATCCTGTAGATCCAAGATTACCCTTTACAATAGATCGTAAATTTTGCACCGCAGGTCCGGCATAATAATCACCTTTACGCAACTCGACATAAAATTCGCAAGTCAGAGGAAATTATTGTGTAGAAATCGAAGGCGAGACACCCTTACGTAAATCCCCTTCGGGCCCCATCTCGCCGAAGAAGTGAAATCTGTCGCGGCGGCAGGCGTTTCCAAAAGGTACCGTCGAAGGTAAATCACTTTTGGCGCTGTCAGTGATGTAAAATTCCACCCAGATCGCGTATTGCGCGATTTTCCATAAACCGGCATACGGGAAGACTAGCTGCAAACCGGCGGCTCTTATCTGGATGATATAATAATGCAAGGTACAGATACGGATATCGCTCCTACGTAATCCATATACGCATTAAAATACCCATCAATCATATTGGGGATACAATGTAGCTAAAATTATTGCTCTGCTACCATTTCTAGATAAAATGTACGGAGTGATTCCAGTGGAGTGTAAATTATTCTTTAGACACTAGACAAATACACCTGTGTAGACTCGCTTTGTGATGTTAGTTTTTGTCTGCGTTCGAGAGTTGGGGAACGTTATTGCCTTGGTTATTGCAAAACACAACAAATCATTTTACCCAAGCTTTAAACGGATCAGTATATCTTATTAGGCACTGTAAAATAAAAATTGTATTTGAATAATTACTATACAAGCACAAAAATTGTCGTTGCAGATTTGCTCTTATCGGCTATTGATTATAGGATTTTAAAAGGAACTATGACGTTCAAGATATTTTAGAATCGTTCAAATGGTCATTTCAGATGTAAAAATCGCGGAGTGCTATTAAATTAGAGGGTGCATAGGAAAAATTATTTAGATAATTGAATTTCCCATCGAAATGGCTTATTCAAAAATTTAAAAGGAAAATTTTTTGCAAAAAATCGTTAATAAACAATTTGAAAAAAGCAAAAAATTCGATTTTTTTATTTTTTTTTACTTTTTTGACTGTCAAAAACGACGAAAATCTAAAAAATATTTAAGTTTGACCGGTTATAACAGTCCATATCTATCCAAAAACTTTTGAAAACGCATAATTTTGAAGGGAATCTCATTTAGTTTTTCTGTACAGCAATTTTCTTTGCCTACTACTAAAAAAAAAAATTGAGTCAAAAAATATATCTTTTTTACTTATTTTTTAATTGTTTTCAAACGTTTTTTTGCATAAAATTTTTCTTTGAAATTTTTTAAATAAGCCATTTCGATGGGAAATTCAATTCTCTACAAAATTTTTCCTATTAACTATACCGAAATTTTCCTTCGTTTTCGTGCTATATCTAAAAAACTGCAAAAGTGCATTTTCACCCCTATCTTCAATTTCAACCCTCTAATTTAACAGCGCCCCGCAGTTTTTTTCATTTTTAATGACTCTTCAAACAAGTCATGTGACGAAAATACTTAAACGAATCTTTCTTTCTTTGCAAAAAATGAGAATTAAAACGTATAAGGGTAAATTCGACGAAAATCGAAAAATTGGCTAAGTTTGAGCGGCCATGTCAGTCAAAAATACTGTACAACTTTTTTTTTTGACATAAATTTTATCTACTTTCTTATGAAGCCTATCTTTACTCAAAAAAAAAAAAAACTAGAGGCAAAAAAGTAAAAAATAATTACAAAATCGAATTTTTTGCTGCTCTTCAAATTGTTTATTAACGATTTTTTGCATAAAATTATTTTCCTTTAAAATTTTTTAAATAAGCCTTTTGGATGGGAAATTAAATTATCTATATAAATTTTCCTATGAACTATAGCGAAATTTTGCTTCGTTTTCGAGCTACAATTAAAAAACTGAGTAATTAAAAAAAGAGTAATTAAATATAATCAAAGAATGGGATGTGCTTGAATATTTTTACATATGTTAAAATCAGGTGCCATTGTCGTCAGTTGCAATCGCATTTCAAATTCTGCATTAAGCGCATTGCGATACTTTGTTTTTGTCGCTACGTACGTGGACAATGATTTTTCGCACATTTATTACGTAGTCGGCAATTTCAGGATACCTATTCCTTATAAATCTCTAGCCAAAAATCAAGGGAAAGACGATGTAATCAACGCGAAGAACGCTGCGCCAGCTTATAAGTTATAAGGCGACTTACTTGCACTTGCATAAATAGATAAAACTCTTATAGGCGTATACTTATAAAAATAAAAAGTTTATAGGCGTATACTTATAAAAATAAAAAGTTTTAAGAGTATATATTTTTTTGAATTTTGTAATTATCGATAATAAAATTTTAAATTTGTAACTGAGTCGCGGAACACCCAGTGAGGTTGTGCGGAATCTTCAGGGTTCCGCGGAACACAGTTTGAATACCGCTGGTCTATTATAATCAACACATTTTCCACAAGTAGTTCAGAAAGGGTAAATTATGAAACTTCCAATTAGTAAAAAGGGCAAATAAGAAAATTTTTAGATAGAAAAACAATTATCCTTATAGTCATGTGACTAATTTTGATAAAGCTCGCTTTTTAAAAAATATCATTCTCTTCATTAATTTGAATTTATATATAATTTTTTATGTTAATATTTGTAACAAGAAGGGAAGCTGCGTGATGAAACAATCCCAAGTAAAAAGTGGAAACAGAAAGATCTCTTTGAAGCAGTTGTTTTTTACGTGATCAAACTTGGTCAAAAGTGAAAGCAAGAATATAAGATGTTTCTTTGAATGATTGCGTTATTTGAGAATGTAAACATATCAAGTACTTACGTGTTTTGCTATTAATCATTTAAACATTTCATTTTATTTTGGATAATTGTTTTTTTACTGTTTAATGAGTACTAGCATGGTGTAATCCAATAATAGTTAGAGCATAAAGCCCATAAGAGTAGTTATTTCCCGCAGTATAGTCTTTTCGAAATCAGTTGAACATGTATAAAAACGCCTAGCAATAAAATTTAACGAGTTTCATAAGTGTCCCTCAAAAAGTTTTCTGCTAAAGGTAAAAAGTTACATGTAATTTGTGCATAATGTGTAAATTTCTATTATATGTTCATTTCGCCTACAATATATTTTAATTATTTATGTCCTCAAACAATTGTATTATATTGATGGTAAATTTCGTTTTGTTCCGTTTCAAAAGGTCTCCAAAATCCCATGTTGTAATAATATTAGTAAACAAAATATCCCCCTTTCGCAATTGCAATATGAATGATTAATTGTAATATGAATGATTAATAGAAGATGCCTATAATAAATTAAAATTACCAGAATCATACCGAATTCCGCATTGCTGCACTGCACTGCTAGGCAATTTATTGACAACTGAATTTATGACACGTCACCCAGTGCGGCTGTGTTTGTGCCGCGTTTGCCCGCGCGCTCATTCTTCAATTGGACGACCAGACCTGTATATGGGTGTGGTTAAATAAATATGGGAACAAGTTTTTCAAATATTTCAATGCCGAGTTGCTGCGTCAGCGACCGAACCTGGTACATACTGCCAATCTCTGGTTCTTCAATTGATATCGGAAAGACTATACCAGCAGTTAGCAATCTTCTTTATGAAATTGGATGTCTTTTTCACACCTAGATTTTTGGTATCGAACAATGTTGTTGGACCTCATTTGATAGAATTTGTTTAAATTAGCTTAGGGTGGCCATATCCCTGGCCGAGAAATGGTGAAATTTCTGGCATTTTTAGGTACTGAAATCTTGAAAAGTAAAACGTGTAGAACAATAGTCAGCACAAAAATAAAATCCTTGATGTTTTGTTTATTCATTGTTACCATTTAAATTTACCCAAATAAAATAATAACTAAAAAAAAGCGTTTGTAAAACATGCGTTTTCTGTTATCCTAACCCCACATTTTAAGAATTATTTTCACGTACTTATAAATAAAAGTAAACAATTTTATATGTAGGACTAAGCAAGTAAATGTTATAATAATATTTACATGTGGAGTTATGTCTAAAAAAGTTAGTATTTTCGTAGATTTCAGTACCTAAAACCTTGATGGTTTGATCGTTTTTTGAACCTGTTTATTCGTTTTACTTCGGCGTCTTTGAAAATACTCAGGTGGCATGACATAACATTCCTATTATTTGATAAGCTTTAGATTATTCAGTTATTAAATGTTTGAAATTATTTGTCTTTGCGGAAAAAACTATTTAAAGAATATGGCGCCCTTAATACCTCAATAAAGAGTAAAAATTGTAAATTGTTTTTAAGAAAACATAATTTGAATTTCAGGAAGCATCAAATTTATTTCAGAGTTATTAATTTTAATTTTTACTGTACAGAAACAATGGAAAGTAGATTTTCAATAAAATATATCAAAGTTGTCTGTCAGCAAGTTTTTGACGTTTTGACGCTTATATTTGTACACATTTCTAAGTCATTTAAAGATGAATAGCGACGATAGTGACGAAATAACATTTCATTCAATATTAAAGAAGCCGCTGCCGCGCCAGTGATGAATTGTTGCCAAGGAAATCCAGGAAAAGATGAGAAAAACCTATGAATTTTTCAAAGAGTAGCGTAAAAAACTTCAAGAAAAGAACCCAATATTATTGATAACACAAATATTAATTGTTCTTTGCACAACTGTGCACTTTCAACAAAAATATTAATAACAAATAAGTTATTTTTTTGAGATAAATTTATGATTAACAAATATTCTGTAGTATTCTGTTCTAATTCTATTTCTATTCTAAGAAAGAATTGTTGGAGTAAGTATTCTAAGAAAGTAATTTTGCAAAAGGAAAGCCAAATGTCTGTGATAATTTTTTTGAACGATGATATATTTCTAATTTGTATTCACTATTCCCTGAATTGTTGGGAAAAATATTTCAATAAATATGTACTTAAAGAATTGTTTTTATCTTTCCCAGAAAAAAGTGCTCCAGTTTCAAAAAATGTTTGATTCTTAGACCCCACAAATATTACTAAATCTGCCATTTTCACCGGTAAAATTGGTATGAGTCCAGAAACGATGGTTACTTTATTTTTATTATATTTATCCAAAGCCGAATCTCTCCCAAGACCGGGTCGCCGAGTTCCCAATGTCACGGGACCAAGGATAATCCCGATCGATACCCGACAAATCTGGAAAACAAAATGACTCAAGCTCACCATCTAATTGGAACGGGAGGGTGATTCACCCCGCATACGGCGTGTCCTTCCGACCCCATTTACGATATTATCCCCTTGTACTATAAATGCACTGTATAATGTTTGTATTGGCCACGTGGCCCTCACGTGGGGGCCGACGGCTTAATGTGCAGTTTATGAGAAATTCAGGCGACGCCGACGTCGATGTTGCGTAATATCGGACTTGCGATTACCGCAAATATTATGTATGCCCTCCATATTGGACATGTCGAAAAGTTTGGAGAACCGGTAAATATTATTACGAGCGCTGCTTATAAGAAAAGCATTGCGCGAGATATCTGCAAATAATTCGAATCCATTAAAATTAACAAATGTTTGCGGACTGCACACATCATTGCGCGAATTTTGAATGTTTTATTTGGCAGCGTTTCAACTGAACAAACCACAGCAATCCGAGAGAACGAATGGTTGAAAAAATATAGGACTTGGTTGTTTGTCGATGAAAAATATTGGGTAACAAAAAGATAGCACAGATTGGCTTAATAATAATCTTATATAACTGGCTACAGCTTAATAAATTTACGTAACTAGTTATTTATAGTATTAATAATAGGACCGAGCTATACTATTATTCCTCAAACTCCTCTATTAAGCTTAATAAGACTACATTTTTCACGTCATAAGTAGTAGGCCAATCATTATAGCTTTTTTTCGGGAAAAAAATACTATTAGAAGTTTCTCTGCGGAATATTGTTCAGAAACGTGTTATAAACAAAATATCAAAAAATCAACTCGAGACTAGTTGGGAAACTTTGTTAAAACAATGGTCAAAATTATGGAAAAGTGGTTTTTTGACTCGCGTAAAAAAACTGTTATTCATAGAGAAAAAAGGTTTATACAAAAAAGGTAGGTATTAAATAAATCTGTAAAATAAGACAAGTCCGATTAAATTCCGATAATTTGTTTATGCGCAAGAGCTCAAAAATGGTCGAAATTGTCCGCTTTTTTCAATTGCTAATAATTAATGCAATTTTCATCGCAGACACTTGTAATTCAGGATTTTTGAGGCTTTTTGCACCCTTAATAAGTGGTAAAAATTTCAGCCCAAAAGCTTCATTAGCTTGGCGTTGGCGGAATTTGTTATCTAAGAAGATGCTATTTTCAATTCATTTTTCCCAAGCTCACAGGCGTTGTAGGGTTTCGATCATTAGTTGTTTTTGTACCTAAATAGTTGTATTGACATATGCATTTACTGATAATTTAATTTTTCAAATTTAATTTGTTTAAAAATGACTGAAAAAATGTTAATATTTATTACATCGTTAAGCGCGCATGCTAAGCCTCGCCTTCCCCACTCGTTCGCTAGACCAAGTAATAGAACGCATCGCCGCTATCTTCTTTTTCGAAATTAAATAGTTGAATTCACCTTAATGTTAATGTAGGACATGAAAATATAGCTCTTAATGTATACTCTCTCCAAATTTCGGCTCTTAATATTAATAATTAAGGTCACTGCGATTAAATAAATAAAAAAAATTATCTCAGCTTCTAATCAACTTACAACAACGATTTTTTTTTAAATTCGAAGAAAACTAAAGTAAAGAGGTTACTATTTTATTTTATAATAATTACCTATCTTAACAATTTAATAAATATTAACATTTTTTCAGTCAATTTTAAACAAATTAAATTTGAAAAACTAAATTCTCAGTAAATGCCTATGTCAATACAACTATTTAGGTACAAAAACAACTAATGATCAAAACCCTACAACGCCTGTGAGCTTGGGAAAAATGAATTGAAAATAGCATCTTCTTAGATAACAAATTCCGCCAACGCCAAACCAATGAAGCTTTCGAGCTGAAATTTTTACCACTTATTAAGGGTGTAAAAAGCCTCAAAAATCCTGAATTACAAGTGTCTGCGATGAAAATTGCATTAATTATTAGCAATTGAAAAAAACGGCAATTTTCGACCATTTTTGAGCTCTTGTGCATAAACAAATTATCGGAATTTAATCGGACTTTTTTCATTTTATAGGCTTATTTAATACCTACCTTTTTTGTATAAACTTTTTTTCGCTATGAATAATAGCTTTTTTACGTGAGTCAAAAAACCACTTTTCCATAACTTTGACCACTGTTAAAACAAAGTTTCTCAACTAGCCTTGAGTTGATTTTTTGATATTTTATTTATAACAGGTTTCCGAACAATATTACGCAAAGAAACTCCTAATAGTATTTTTTTCCCGAAACAGGCTCTTTCATGTCTATAATGACTGGGCTATAGGTTTATAGAGTAGTTATTGGTAATTCGACAGATTCCTATAGAAATGTGATAGAGTAGAAAGTAACAAATAAATTTCACCCTATCAAGCATTATGCAAAACTCAATAGTTTTTAAGATATTTTGATTTTTATTTCTTTCTCAAAAAGGATATCTTAATGCCTTAAAAGTTCATTTTCAAAATACATTTGTTACTGTTTATTCAAAAATAAAAACGATAACATTTTTTACTGTTTTTTTTTTAGCCAACAAAGATTGGTTGAACATATGTATCCTGTACGATTTATAAGATAGCTTTTTGAAATAAGGAAGTTTTTGAAACAATTTGTTACGTCGATAACTTTGCAAAAATAACTGACTTGAAATTTTCGTAGCTGATTTTTAAAAATTATTATTAAGTAATTATTAAATTTTTATTTAAAACTTTCATATGATTTAAATGTTTCAGGATATTTTATATTTTATAGTGTTGAACAAATACTTAATCCTGTACAAAATATTGACTAAAAAAATGAAATTTTTTTGATAAAATATTTAAGGAAAGAGTGTTTTATATAATTACTACTATTTAACGCTTATGATATACTCGTATAACAAAGTGCTACATCCATGAATGGTCACTACTTGCAAGGAATATTATCAGTGTCAGTCATCTGTTTGAATGAAACTTCGCTATGTTGTAGAGGACAAAAAAAATACGAAACACGTATATTTTCTTTTCTGTCGATAAACACTTTAAAGGGGTAAAAAGCACCCTTAAAGATTGCCCCCAAAAA
Organism: Anoplophora glabripennis; assembly: GCF_000390285.2. Taxonomy (NCBI): domain Eukaryota; kingdom Metazoa; phylum Arthropoda; class Insecta; order Coleoptera; family Cerambycidae; genus Anoplophora; species Anoplophora glabripennis. Next base: position 1,238,032 of record NW_019416247.1, read on the forward strand.
CAGTTGAAAAAACTGAGAAATTTCTTGAAAAATTTCTCTTTCTATAATTGTTTTTAACCAACTGGTTTTTGTTTATTATTGATCGCCGATATTATAAAAAAATTGTACAGAAACAGAGATTTATTGAAAAACTTGTTTTTGGGGGAAAACTTTAGAGATGTTATTTATCCCTTTAAAATATTTATCTGCAGAAAAAGAAACATACGTCTCGCATTTTTTATCCTCTACAACATAGCGAAGTTTTATTGAAATTGGTGACCTGACACTTCGATAACCTTCCTTGTCAGTACTTAGACCTTCAATAAGACCAAACTAGCAAAGAGCGCCATGCTATTTCGCAGGTACTGTGAAAGGAAGACCTCGTCACTAGGCGAAATAATTTTTAACTGATGTTATTACTAGAAACAACTACTCTGTGGACTAATGGCCCGATAAGCATTGAATTACACCCGCAATATCTAGTAAACAACTAAGGTCAATCATCACATCTAGTTAAGATATCACAAACAGCTGGATCATTAGTTGATTGTCTTCACCAAAGCATATTGCTGAACTAATAAATTCGAAACAGGTATTGCCTGGTGGTTCTGCTGAAGAATGATTCTAGTTGTTAATTAAATACTGTGCAGTTAGTCCGTAGAGTAGTTTTTAGTTAAATATTGAAAGCTTAGTAAATAACGGCAACTTATTACACTATTTTCGGTTTATATTCAAGTGTAAATGGAGATCTCTGGAATTTGTTAAATTGTTTAAAACATTTAACTCAAATTTCACTCAATATTGCTCAATAATATATCAATTTCTGTCCACACCCGATTGAGTGAAATTATGTATGAGTACAATCGAGTTGCATCAGAAATGAGCGAGTTTTACCCAAATCCGAGTTACTGCTAACTATCAATTGAGCGACTTTTGACTATATACTCGTTAAAACCAATTTAGAGTTGACTTTTTCTCTAATATGATTTAAATTTAACCATGATTTAGTCATTTTTTACTCAGACTTAGTTTTTAACAAACTAAATATTGAGTGCAAAAATAAATCACTCATAAATGATTAATTAGGATATACAGTGTTGAAATTAATACACTTCGCGGGGCCTCCTCCTGTCCTGGCTGAAACTCGCCAGCTGAGACCCGCCGCCGCTGGCTAAGGCCTGTTCTCCTGGCGATCACGCTTTTCTGGAGCATCTAAGGGGCCCCTATCAGCTGTGGTCGAGATTACAGAAGCAATATGTAAGTAGTGCCATCTTCACGGCGCCATTCAAATTACTCGAAATTAATATACATTTAAACTCACTCAGAAATGAGGACATTTACTCTGATTTAGATAGTGCACCAAATACGAGTTTACGTGAATAATTTATGTAAGGAATGCCTATATTTGAGTGAAAGTACTCAGTTTTAGTTTAAATATAATTACAAATGAGTAAAATGCTCAATATTGAGTGAAAAGGTACTCAATAATTTCACTCCGAGCTTTCACTCACACCGAAATTTTTACAGTGTAGATTTTCTCGTCAATATAAGCCATTTTATCATTTTTTCAGTATGAGGAGTTTGTTATCAGCATACCCATCAAATCTGAAAAAAATCTGAATATTGAGTCTTCGAAAAGAGGCCATAAGAACTTATTGTCGTAACATTATTTTTAACCCCTAAATATTTCGCTCAAATTTTCCGAACACTCTGTATTGCATTTTAGCATCAAACAGCACATTTCGCTATCATGATTTCCTCGTTTATAAACCAAAAGACTGAGACCATAATGTGCATGCATTATCTACTTTGGTAAAATCTAAAACAAATGCTTATTCGAGGCGATTTTTTTATGTTATAACCGCGGCATAATGACCAATTAAAATAGCGAAGGATGACTGGCCTGCATAATGCCTGACTTAATAGGCAGGCACCGTTAAATAAATTATTTTAATAACGCGAGTAACACTTTTAAAAGGCTGATTAGACGGTTAGAACTTCGGCCGAAGTAAAATTTCTCGGGTTTCGTCCGATTTTTAGAATAGAATCGTGCCAGTGATCGGTTACGGTGAAAATATTCCGTTAATTTACCCGCAATACGAAAAATATCGAAAAGTTCTGTCGAAGCAAGCAAATGCTAAAAAGTTGTCATATATTTGAAATAAAAGCAATTGTTTTTTTTTATTACAATGCATAAGTAATCATTTTCAGTAATCCAAATATTTAAAGAATTTGAAATTTATTTTCTGAGATAAATCTAAATAAAGTTTGGAGGATTAAATACATTTTGATGAATGAGATGGATTTTGCTCATAAAAACGATAAATTATGCACTGAAATTAAATCAATGTGTAAACGAATAATGTGGGAATTCAAACGTGAATATTCATATGATTTTATTGCCAGTTTAATAAATAATAACGTTCATTTGATTTCCATTGCGAACGAACGAATACATACAAAGGATTATATCGTCTGTTATTTTTATTAATAATCATTTTTCATTAGAATATATGCGAGTGCACCCCTCCCAAATGGAAAATCAATACAATACATAATCGTAAATTTCAATTTTCCAATACAGTATCTATATAATAAAAATTTCGATATATTTTCCTATATGCTCTATTCACGTGTCAAATTACACATGAAAAAAAATTTATAAATGATTATAATAATTTAAGCCGTTTTACTTTATTTTGAAAGTATTAAATCACCTCGAACAAATTCCTAAAACACTTATCAAATAAAATGAAATAATGTTCTTTGATAATAAAAATCTAGATATCTAAAAAATAGATCATCTCCATACACTCGACCAAACAAAGAGTCGAACTCACTCACACATGCGCAAACGACAATGACAGCCAAAAACCTGAATTGTTCATCCACACGCCAGGCCCACAGGGCGGCCATTAGGATGCCGCTAGATACGTATCGAATAAATTGATCGATGGGAAGTTTCAGATCAGAAGCAGACATGTATATATAATTATACAATGATGCGGATAGTGAATTACTAAAATGTGAACTAGTTGATGCTTTGCCACCATTAGTAAAATCTATTAAAAACTTCCGACTATTTTAGATATGCGCTTGTGACTTGCAGGTACTTATTATTACGTACTATACCTATTTTTTTTATGGTGAAGCGTTTAGTATAAAAAAATAGACACTGACCCTTTTTGATTGATACTACTGTTACTAATATTAACTGAGATACACAACTTTAAAATATGAACATGCTCCGTCCTTTTCTATAAGGCATTGTGACGTCAACTATGTCGCATGCGCATTACGCTGTAAATTTAAGTTGGCTATTCTGACATTGCTGGAACAGTCACATTTTCTGTCATTTATCATTATTTACTATTTGTGCTGCTGACCGATTGTGTTTTTCTGTGTTATTTTTGTTTATTATAATTTTAATTAACATGAAGAATATGAAAAAATATACTTATAGTTATTACTGCCACAGACTATAAATAAGATCTACTAGGTTTGTGATATAAACCTCAAATTATAAAGTGTCAAAACTGTCATGAATCATGATGTCAAATCGTTTTCTGTGTATTTTCTTTATGTCTCGATTGCGCATGTATACGAGTTGACGTCACAGCGAGAGAGATAATAATTTTAGATAGGACAGAAAATGTTTAAATTTTATTTTGATATGGTTCCTTTGCGATCCATTTTTTCTGAAAATTAAGTTAATGAAAGTGAATATACAGGGTCGGAAAGTCCCCATGGTTCATCGGCCGATAAAGTAAGTCATAGAAATCCATGCGATAGAGAAGGATGGCTGTAATGAAGGCGTCTCATAGTCACCGACCGTTTCGCCCTTCTACAAATAAGATCCACTTCCAGTTGTAATTCAGCGACCGGTGGTCGTCTTTGTTTTCGTCGTTTGCCTTTTCTGTAATAGATGTCACTACTTATACAATTCCGATATGTTAATACAATCCGTTAACAGAGGGTATCACAATTTGTCTAAGGTGACGCCAGATCTACAGATTTTTTTGGAATTGGGGAAATAGGAAATTTTGCTTTGTTTCTTGGGATTTTTAAGTCATTTTAAAAAGTATACTTAAATAACAACTAAATGAACTTTAAATGCAGCTGAGCACTATACTCCATTTGAATAACTTCTCAGTAGGGGAAACAAGGTCACTAGATTTACAAACAGAGGTATCTAGTGTAAAAGTGTTCTTTGTTACGCGTTGTGCCCTCTGTTAACGGATGGTATTAACATATCGGAATACCGAAGTCGAAATTGTAGAAGTAGTGACATCTATTAAAGAAAAGCCAAACGACGAAAACAAAGATGACCACCGGTCGCTGAATTACAAGTGGAAGTGGATCTTATTTGTGGAAAGGCGAAACGGGCGGTGACTATGAGACGCCTTCATTATAGCCATCCTTCTGTAGCCCACGGATTTCTATGACTTACTTTATCGCTCTCACGTAACTGCCGACGAACCATGGGGACTTTCCGACCCTATATAAGCTTGTACTACTGAAAAATAATAGCAAATTCAATTTCTGGAATCTAAGGTAAACGACCCTATTGTAGGTAGGGTTGCCAGATTTATTTCATGACTGACCCGGAGAAATTCATGGCTAAAAAAAAAAAGGTTTTTAGAAAATCTGGGAATGAAATTGTTTACGAACAGGATGAGCTCTAACAAAAAAAAAATAATATCCTAAGTTCTGCAATTAGACAAATCGATGTCTAAAATAAAAAAGGAATATGACTGCAGGAAATGGATTTCAAGGGTGGGTAGGGTGTTAACCCGGAGAAATGACATGTTAACCCGGAGCCCGAAGATGTACCATCAAAACCCGAAGACTCCGGGTCAAACCCGGAGATCTGGCAAGCCTAATTGTAGGTAACATCAATAGGTTGCGATATTTCTCCAAAAGATATGTAATAATTACGGGGGCTAGCAGAAATAATAAAGTAAGACGATTTTTTACTATGAATCAAGTGCGTATTGTTTTTGGGATCAAAGATGATATTTTTTTAATCAGTTTAGTTTTTCACAAAATAATTGGAGAATACGAAACGTATTCTTAGTTTCCGACTATCTTACGGATTATGGAGGCTACTCGTAGTAATAATTTTTCTCAGTGAAACTTTGACATATTTTTAAAGTTAAGTTTTCTGTATTATATTCGCATATAGCGTAAAATTTCACTCATATAAAAAATACTCTTGTTAAAACTATTTAAAATGCTCCGTTTTTACGACTTTCAGAGCAGGCATCACGAAGGAAAGTTATCGTGTCCGATTTTAAGCAAACAACAACCGGAAAAACCGCATTTAGGCCCATCGGACGGCGGTACGGAGGGTAATGAATCATTCGAGGCGAGGCTGACCGATTTAAAAAATATAAACAAAAGACGAACGCGGTGGAGGCGTAGGAGTAACACCGCAGTTACTTACTCTGGGCATGAGGCAGACTGGATGAGTCACCGAGCGGCACTTGCAGCACGGGCATCTTTTATTGTGGAAGAAACTGCATTCTGCGGTGTTACCAGGCGAACCACCCGAACTTACGGTACACCGGACTAATAAGGCCGGTGAAATATTATGCGGTGGGTGAGGAGTACAAGAGAATTTGTACGGAGAACATCGCGAATAAATCATGTTTATGTAATACGGGACTGTCTCAGTTCAAGAAACTTTTAGCGTTCTAAACTAGCTCTATTATTTTTGCCACAAGGGCGTTTTTAAATTATGCAGGACAGAGAAAATAAATAATTTTAAACAAATAGTATCCTGTCGACAAGAATTTTAAAAAGTTTATTTAAAAAAAAACAAGTGTTGTTATCTTTAATACATAATTATCAGTTTAGAAAGTTAAAATAAATATGTGCTTATTAGAGAGTCAATAAATTAATAATATGATATTATATTGTTGATCGGCATACATGTCTGCCTCTGATCTAAAGCTTCGCATCGATCAATTTATTCGATACGTATCTAGTGGCACCCTAATGCCTACCCTGTCGGCTTAGCGTACCGGTGAACAATCCAGTTTTTTTTTCATTCATTGTCAATTGTACGTGTGTGAGTGAGTTTAACGCTTTGCTTGGTCGAGTATATGGCAAGTATTTTTATGGCAGTCAGTAGCATTGTGTATAGTGAGCATAGAGCGGCACACGACTTGACCATAGATTTAGCCTATTTCTGCGATTACAACACATATTGCCGCTTACTAGCATAATATAGATTACTACTGTTTATTTGATAGTCGCCAAAAAGTTTGCGATGTCTAGTGATTACAAACCAAAATAGCTATATAAATATTTTCGTTTTATTGTAAAGAGAAACAATGTAATTTGGCATATTCGACCTGCGAATTTTCCACAATCTTCTAGAAATTGTCCAGTATTTGTTAAGCTTGTACGAGAAAAACAAATGTCTAAATGCAAGATGTATCCTTAATGAAAACGATTTGCAGTATTTTGCTAATATTCCCCGCTGATTTTATCAACATATCAACAAGTTCATCATTTATTTATTTTGACTATAATGAGTATTACTAACATAATCTAATTAAGTAGGTTTTAACATATTTTATATTCAATAGTAAATTTAGTCTCTGTCGAAGCCCATGTATACACGGTGTTAGAAGTTTGACTGCCTTAATTTTAACAGAAGATAAAATACATAAAAATAAACAAAAAAAACATATGACATGGGACCTAAACTCAACCATTTCTGAGAAAAAAATGTATTAAAATCTCCAACTTGGTGCACAAATGTTCGATTAATTAAGGAATATTGACATAACTGCGTGCATAGAATACCATAAATTACAATGTTTATTTGAACTTCTTTATGCTTAATTCTAAAAAATAATTAGCATTGTAATAAATTTAAAATTCGATAAAATTCATATCGAGCAATGTGCCAACGACGCGGCGGATAACATGAGCTGTCCAGCAATTCAGTTGGTATCTGGAATTGGACCGTGTCTGAGTGTTTCTTGCGTATTACTATTTCCCTTTCTTGAGGTGTTTTCCAGCGAGTGCGCGAAAATTGGATTCGAAGGTGCTGTGAGTGCATCGAAAATGGTGATGGACATTTTGAGCATATGTTGTAGTTTGTTTTGTACTTGTGCGTTTAAAAATTACTAAATTTTGTTTATTGGTACCTAAATTATTTTTACTACGTATGATTATTTGGACGACGTGAATCTTTGGGAACTTTACTTACATATTTTTCAAATTCATCATTTGATTAAAAGTTAACTTCCTGTTTTAAGGGATTCATAATTACTAAAATTCGAGCTAAAATTTAAGCACAACACTATCTTCGTACAACAAAATCGATACATTTTATTTTATTTAATTAAAAACTGGAAACATAGGTCTGGAACGGCACCGTTTTAGAGATACAGGGTGTTAAAGTTTTCAAAAAAAAATTGATTTTTTATTTATAGCTCCGGAATCTATTAACCGATCTCAATAAAATTTGGTACATGTAATGTATGATAGTAGGCCTTATATTCCCTGAAATATGAGCTTTAAAGGTTCAACCACTGGTGTACAACTGGACAGGGGTCACCCCTTTTTTACAAAAAAACCTACGCCACTGAATTTTTTACATGTCATTGTAACTGATTTATATTGTAATGCACAAAATACGTAGAAAAGGTGACTTTAATTTTTCCCTAAGATTCGCCATTCTCAAGTTATTCATACCAATACAATCACCTTCTGGCAGACACTTCTAACGATAATATTACAAGAATATTTGTTTATGTTTAAAGGTAAGTACAATTTGTAAGCACATCAACAAAATTATTTACACTCCTTTCTACACCACCTGTGAGGTAGTGTGCGATATAAACAAAAAATCATTTTTTTTAAAAAACCTCAACACCTTGTATCTCTAAAACGGGGCCGTTCCAGACCTATGTTTATAAGGCAAACACATATTATTTTAAAGAGATCTATCTACCCTCGAAGTTTCCTGCATAAAATCCCGACCACCCTGTATATGTATTTATAAACACCAGTTAAATGGAAAAAACACTTTTAATGACCTAAATAAAATACGTACATTTTATGTAAACAAAACTTTCATGGATGTGAAAAGAAATGACCAGTCTAAATAATAATAATCTCTATTTATTGATCTCTGGCGCTTTCAAATACATATCTACACCAGTTTTCTGCCAAAAAACTTCTATGACGTTAGAATGTGTTGAAATGAATCAATTTAGAATCTAAAAATATCCCAGTAAAAAACGAGCAAGGTTATTAATTTAAATGAATGAAAAGTATAGATGGATCGAAAATAGTTAAAAAATAAATGTTCTTCTAACGATTTCATAACAATAAGTATACCAAATAAAGTTTTTAATTTACTTTCAATTTCTTTTTCAATTGATTACTTTTCGTAACGCAGTCAAACAGGATTATATTTTCAATCTTATTTTATAATTTCCATCGACAGTTTGTTGTGGAGTTGATTCTCCTGCAGCTAACACTTTTAATTAAATAATACCAACTAAATATTTCAGAGCTCTTGTCAATTGTTGAATTATGATTAATTAGCTATTTAGTCGCAGTTTTTAATGCAAATCGGGACAACCGCTACTACGACTCAAGCCGAGACAAAAAGAAAATAATTATGATAATCACTTGTTCGCTAATCAATTAGGCTGATTAGCGCAATGTCATGCATTGTAAGCGCGCTCGAGTGTTGATTTTTTTCTCGAGTTCGGCTTAGTCACACAGGGGTATGATGCAAGTTTCGTATCCGGAACGGCTCCGGTGCGCAAAAGCCGCTTCCGTTTTGCCACATGCGGAAAAGTCAACCGAAAAGCCATAAAAATCGTTTCTTTCTCAAAACCTTCCTATTATACACTGCTGTTTTTGCCGACCCAAAATGTATTCCAACCAGGAGACTGAGAACATTAAGGAAGATCAAGGTGTCGTTGCAAATCGTACGAATACTTTCTATCGTTCTTTCCATAGTTTTCGAATTTGTTGTGACAAAGTTTGTGAAGACCGATGTCTGTCTTTACTGATTCTATCCACTTCTCGCTGATTGTGAAACAAGAATTGGGCGATGCACTGCTCAACCTGTCTTGTAACAGTTCGAAAACCGTATAAAATGTGTACTTTCACCGATATAGTGAATCATACAATCAACTACGTGAATCTGTTACCAACAGCCCTATTTAAAATTCTTATGGTGATACTTACCAATACCAGTGGCTGTGTCAATTCAACAATCTTTACACCATATTTGGAATATTTGAGGGGGGATGCAGAATATGGTCTATCAGGTTTGGCACACATAAAGAAATAAAACGATTTTATAAGTCAAAATCTTAGTAATCGTATGTGCACGGAGATAACGGTATTCTGTTTTCAATGATATCACCGACGGACGCTACTATTCAGTATTCCTTGAACATAATTATAATTATTGTAAATATATGTTCGCCAGTATAAACTAATCATTTCGTTGAATCAAATATAAACATCTGGAATGAACACCATCATTTAAGGATAAAAACATTATGCAATATTATGACTGACTTTTTTTTCGGCTATACCCACAGCATCTTAATTTAATCAACAACTCTCTGATGGACACATACAGACATTCATGGAACATATCTGCTAAAACTCAACTGAATATTTATAGATCAATCCAGATAGATGGATAGATCAATATAGATTTTTGATAATCGCGCTTTTGGCACAGCGCAGCTCCTATTACTGTGTTACTACATTTTAGACAATAACTTTACCTAACATAATCTACTCATAATAAAATTATACTATTATAAATTATTTGCTGAGTTAGAATGAATATAATATTATTACACTACATGACTTAGACTTCTTCAGATTTTTTTTTATAAATAAAACCAAAACCTCTTCTTTCATGTATGTATTTTCATTAAGAGCTTTATCAAAATATATTTTTTCATATAGTCTAAATGCTTCTGTTTCCGAGAAAATTAATTAAGAAAATTGACCATAAATGTAAGTCGACCATGTGCATCTTGTGCACGTGTACAGCTAGTATGATTCGGACTCGCTATACGTGAAGCGTTTCTTTAATTGGCTGGCGTTCCACGTAACTTTCACAATCAAGCAAATCTGATGATAGGCCAGTAGTGTTCTTTAGTTGTGTATTGCGGTATTACTTAGCCGGTGTATAACATGTTTTCTGATCAAGAACTAGCAGGTATGGTGTTAATGTACGGATAGTACAATTTAAATGAGACTTGTCCTAACAGTAGTACAGTGCAAAAGGCAGTTCAAAGGTTACGGAATACCGGAAATTCACCTAACATATGAAGACCGTGGACGGGAAAAGCCGCAACATGTTTTCGACAACGAAGAAAACATCATAAACCTCGTTGAGGAAGATCTGAGGCGCAGTACTCGCGACATTGACCAAGAAGTGGGTGTAACAAATAGTACTGTGTGGCGTGTATTACGGGAACAATTATTAAGTATTAAGTGTACGTTTAAATGGTGCTGCTTATTTAGAGTTTTTAACATCTAAAGTCTATTCGTAAGTAATTCGTTTATTCGTTTAATTGTTATGTTACTTTTAAATGAAATGTGAATAAATTTCAGCATTTTCGAACACAAAATTTAAACCATCGCCATCAGCTTTTTCGAACTGCGGCGCGCAACTTCGATATCAAAGGCACAGCTGGCTGCCACACCAGGGTCGGCTTTAAATTTGTTTAAAAACCTTCATGTGAAATATTGTTTTGCAATTTTAAAACGTAATGTTTTAGCCCAACAATTGCTTAATAAAAACTGCCCTCTACCACCCTTTTCAAATATTGCACTTATTTCAGAAACGCCATGTATAATTTTCTCTGTGTGAAAAACAGTGGACAGTTAGCGATTTTCACGTAAGTATATTAGTTTGAGACTGGTTTACTACGATCCTGCACTAAAAATAAAATTACTCTGCAGAAGTCTACGTACTTGAACTTCATCCTTATCACACTAATATGCCATAAGGATTCCCTGACCTAAGCAGGTTTCCTCATTACGTACAACTACCGCTTATTTTAGAATCAAAAGTAATTCAATTACCATGCACTTGTATGCCTACCTACGCGAACGTTTAAGGACTAATATAAAGGACTATTGCTTAAAGCGACCTACCGAAGGGTATTTCTCTAATCGTTTCTATAAATAGGCGCACTTAAGTTTCCACGTTGTGAAACGTTTCCGCCGGTTGACTAAGTCTAATGCAGTGGCATAAATAAATCACGGTGTCGAATGTCCCGTAAAATAATTCTATTTGCTTAATTGGAAAATTATCGCCACGTTGGATTGGGTCTTTCCTCTCCGTAGACGAATGTCTGCAGGTTATGTTCGAAAGGCGGACGACCTCAGCATAAAACGGAAATAATTAATAAAAAATCGTAAAAAATCATAGAGCTACTAATAGCCACACGCATGTACGCGACATTTATTGCGAAAGGTATGTCCACAAAATAATACACGATGTTTTTCAGATACATATTTTGAAATCCTTTCAATTATTTTTCTGATAACATACAGACAGATACAGTTTTTTTCACATTAAGAAATCTTTCAAGAGTATTCTTGCGAAATTTTAAGCTCACTGGCTCAAATCCGGCTCGAAGGACCAAAAAATTATGTCGTAGATATACGCTCAAAGAGAAAAATTTGTGTAATTAAATCAAAAATCATACAGGATAAACAATATTACATGACAAGGACGTAACAAGTACATGGAGGTACAGTAAACAACGACTTATTTTAGAAAACATTTGAATAACACACATAAATAACCACCTTTATTTAGATAGATATTATTCATGTTTATATTTTACTAGCGATTATATGAGTCAATGCACAGAGCAAAACAATATGTTTACAGACTCTTTATTATTAATAATTTTTTCCATATTAAAAGAAAAAAAAGGCCAACCTACACCAACACCTTATTACTTATTATTTCAAGAGATTCTTTAATGCTACTACGCCCACTCCATTTTATATTAAACTTAAGTCAACTAAACTGGTAATTCTGGCTCAAAATCGAGACGGTGATTCAACACAGAAGCTGATACCGAGTGTAACAAATATAAACTTGTCAATCAGGTAATTTTGTACCAGATTTATATGCGTCAATTTAATATCATACAGTCTGCAATATACATTATAGAGTATGCGACAATCAGTTTAAATTAATTGCGACAATCCAATATGGAAATTAAAGAAGAAGATAAGTAATTTAAGTAACTTAAGTAGGTTATAGTACTGAGTACAAGCAACAGTGGCGGCGCGTGAACATTGATTGAATGTGTTCTGCTTAGGGATGTTACATTTGTTGAATTGAATTCCGGGATATTAAGTGGCCGGAGTCTGTAAATGGCGCCGCAGGCGAAAAATTTTCAAGGTCACGCGTTTTCCTGGCACTTCTGAATTTCAAGGAACAATGAATTTATAAAAAAAAATATAGATTTTCACAAGGATGATTTTTGAAATTGATACCTTTTTGAAATATCTATTTACGAATTACCTACTGATGGTATAAATAAATTGGAATAAACTAAATATATGTTATTAAATTATTGAATATTGTTTATAAACAAAAAAATCGTTTGTGAAATTTACCAACGATTCAACGAATTTTAATTTTCCTCGCCGTTATGATTTTTTCTTTATCTTTTTTTATATATATGTACATTATATGTACCTGTTCATTATGTTTCCGTATATTATCCCAATATGCAGAATCTAACTGACTTCTTATGTTTATTTTACCTAAAGACTTAAAGACTTAAATCTTTCACACTGTATATTGTTCATGCTTTATCCCCACCGAAAAGTAAGCACGGAAAACAAAACAGTGAATTTTTTAAATCACACCCGCACACCCACTCTGCTTTTGTGTATATATTATTGTTTTTTTATAACTTTTACTTCTTTTATTTTTAGTTTATCCTCATAAGGCAGAGAACCAAATAAAGTTATGGTAAAACCGCCACTGACAAGCAATATCTATAACTGTGACAAAATACCATCAAAACATGTCAACATGTTTTATTGCACTTTTACTTTCAAATATCTAAATAATCCTGATGTGATGGAGTAATTTAAGTCAAATTTAGATTTATTGCGAAAAATTGCGCCGGAAAACAATATCCTACTCAAAAAAAACTTTCCAAGTCTTTCGATGTGTAGAGCGGTAATAACGGACAACTTGCATATAGGTATATTTTTTTAATGTATAGAATAACACAAGTACACAAACAGAAATGGAAAAGTACTTTTTCCCAGACTAGGCACCTAACCAATATGTTTTTGGGGCCGCTGATCACGATCCCGGTATCCATATGACTCCATCACGCCTGTATCAAGGTCAAATGAAGGCCAAACATCATTAACTCGAATGATACAATTTTTTGACCTCGGATTTTGAAAAAACGGAAAATTTTACGTCCGAAAACGCTTCGACCTGTTAGTCGAACTGATCTCTGAAGGTTATTTATAGGTCATTTAGAGGTCAAATCCTTCTTTTGATCTCTCGGCTGATATCTTAACTAGGAATGGGTCTCGAACCAGTTTTTTGGGTCACTGATCACGGTTCCGGTGTCCTATGACACCATCACGTGTAGATCAAGGTCAAATGAAAGTTAAACGCATTAACTCGAATGATATAATTTTTTGACTTCGGATTTTGAAAGAGCGGAAAATTTTACGTCCGAATACGCTTCGACCTGTTGGTCGAACCAACCTCTGAAGGTCACTTGCAGGTCATCTGTAGTTCGAATTGGTATCCCGGCTGATATCTCTTCTGGGAAGCAAGATATCTGATTAATGACCTCCACAAAAGTTGTGGGAAATATTGGGGATCATCAACTAGTTACTTTGAATCTGACTTTGAGAGTCTACTTCAGGGTCAAATGAAGATCAAACACCGTAATTCAAGTGCCACAATTCAAAAAAATTGTATACATGTAAAATAAAGGTCACCTAGTCTGGGAAAAGGGACTTTTCGTTTTCTGTTTGTGGGCCTGTGTAATTTATAACATTATATAATCATGAAGTGAAAATATTGAATATCTCTTAGAGGTTGTTAATTAATAGTTAATTATTATCATTTGACTTGCAAAATAATCTTTTAAATGGATGTCTGCTGCCTCGCTAATTTGGGACGTCATTTAGTGCGATCATGAATCGAGAAGACGAATGACAGAGACAGGACAGCCTGACAGCATGGACATAGTAACAAAAGCATCGTTCTTATAATAACTAGATTCGGCATGGTTCAAGTTCGTTTTGTAAACGCGGTGGGTTTTAAAATAATTTACTTTGAATGGCTGATTATTCGAATATACACGATATTTGCCAGCGAAGAGAGCAGAGGCGTATCCAAAGAGAGAAACCAGAGCTTTGGAGCCAGTTGTGAAAAATAAATATTTATATACAAATTTAATAGTACGCAAATAGTGGTACATAGTTCACTAAGCCAGTATACTAAACACAGTAAAACAATCACTGTGCTTTCAAATAGGTGATGAAGGATCTAGTTTTATTATACGACGAATAAGAGTCTAGAAACAGCCAAATTCAATGAACTTCGAGGCTCCCCGCCTATGCTAATTATTTAGATTAGGTCTGTCTCGTCGGCATGGGATTTTTAGACTAAACGGCAAACGGCCGAGAAGGAGGTTATCTTTGGTCGCACTAAATGACGTCACAATACGTTCCTGATCACGAGACAAATTAAAACTTTTGATAATGTTAAACGTCTATAATTATTTTGCAGCATTAAATAATTTCTTTTTTACCACTGTTAGTTGTCGGTTATAGACTACAAATCTACGTAGTTCTAAAAGAAATTTAATTTTCATACTAGTTGCCTATTGTTATACTTTCATCGAACTCACTTCAAATTCCTTGTCAAAATATTAGCTATATTACCCACTGAGGGTTTTCCGAAACACCCTTAGAATCACGTTATGGCATTAGGTAATTAAAAGCAAAACTCGACGACTGAATTGGCAGGGGTGAGACGTGAGACTTTCTCCCCAACTTCCCGAAGCCTTATACACGGTCCATCATCCCCCGGTACTCAATCGAGCTTCCGATGGGCCACTGAGGAGAAAAATAAGCAATTAATCGCGCCCTCCTAGGTCGCGGGGCGCACGTACTTACACTTCGGAGTGTTGGGATTGCCGTGGGGCCTTTGCGGGAGCGCCAAAAGCGAGGGCGGCACCGACGACGGCTCAATTACAGCCCCAGTGCTAGCCGAGTTCGACAACGCACATGAATAATCCCCCGTCATTAGAACTGTTTGATGGCTTCTCGATTGGCCTAGGAAATAGTACGGTATGGGATGCTCGAAATTCGCATAAAATGTTAATATTATTTAAAAATTACTTTGCAATAAATATACAGGCTGTTACAAATTCGCTGCTCACTACAAAGATCTCGGAAACGGTAAGAGGTACGAAGTAGCTTAAATGGGGGCAAAGTTGCGTAGTCAGGGACCAACATTATGCCTCTAAAAAATCAAGGATAACATGATTAGTTTTCGAAATATTTGGAAAACCGTTTTTGTTTCTTTTCAGCCTTATTTGAGGTGATATTGAAAAAAGCAGAACACTTTCTCATTGCCACTTTTCGTCCTCTATCGAATGGCATAATCAATTTTTATATGTAACATTTCGTCTCTCCAGAACCATCATCAACCTCATTTTTTTAAATAGGACCTTGGAAATTTTATTACATTCTTTGCAAGCCTTCATGACCCCTAATACTGTAGTACCTCAACTCGAACCAGATTCAGACGTTCAGATTCAGATCGTATATTCCGAGAATCGAATAATATACAGGGTGTTCTATTTAAAAAAAAACATAAGTTTGGTTCGTATCTTTGAAACGCCCTGTATAATTTCTATTTTCATAAACTCATTAAACTCACATAAAGATTCCCTACAACTTTTATTTTAACTATTTTTGTCTAACTCAAAAAATAAAAAAAGTTAAGGCGGGTAAAATGTTATATGAATAACCCTGTACAGGGCGTTAATGAAATAAGACAAATTCATTAAGAACCCTAAAATTTCAACGCCACTGAATGTTTCTAAAATTAGATAAGTGCATTTTAGTCGGTTCGGCAATCGGCAAGTCTGTATTTCTAAGGAAAAGGATACATTTCATTTTATTCGAAAAATGATTTATTTTTCTATTATTTATTTTTTTAGTTTAAGACTATGTACTTAAATAAACCAAAAATAATTTCAATACTATACCTACGTATCAGAAAAAAAATGTATGGTAATTTTAAAAATCAAAAATCATAGGTGTAGGAATTTTTAACTTTCGGAAGGAGTAACCTACTAAAAATTTCAAATTGCTACCTCAACGACTTTTTTGATTTCTGATGGATATTTAAAATTGAATTTCTAGAGAAAAATCCTATATATTTTTTGTAAAATGAATAGTTTTGGCGTTATTTTCGATTTATTTAACTATAGCTTATTTTAAATTAAAAAAATGGTTCATTTTTAGAATACAGTGGTAAGACATTTTTTGACGCAAATACCAACTGGATGAACGCACTTATCAAATATCAAAAATATTCAGAGGTACACCATCTCTGCGACTGGTGGCATATTTTGTGCAAATTCGGCAAATTTTTGCCCGTAATTAGATAAGTACTTAAACCAAGTTTTATCAGCACCTTAAGGGATATTTAAATAATTGTGATATTTTCTAAACACCCTGTATCTGGAAAAAGCAACGTTTCCAGACACAAGCTTATAAGAATTTTTTTTATTTATTTCTATTTTTCCCCATTTAAATTTGAATTAATGACAATTGGTTTAAATGAATGACGTATTTTTTTTTTGCTGAGTACAATAATCTTTCGCCTTTTTATTAGTAGGAAATACAATGTTGTTATTCAATATTTAGATAAATTTTATTCGATGTGATGCATCGAAATGCTGAAATTGTCAATTTGGCAATTAAACGATCTATCAAATTAACTATAAAAAAATTTAAAAAAAATCGATCACTTCATCAATTATATGTGAAAATATTTGCTATCATATATCAAACTCGACGAGTCTCGATGTTTTTTTAAAGATAAATAAATAAAAATACTATCGTTTTATTGAATTTGTTCCATAATTTTGCCGTTCATCATACATATAGAGGCTGTTACAAATTCGCTTCTCACTACAAGGATCTCGGAAACGGTAAGAAGTACGAAGTAGCTTAAATTGGGGCAAAGTTGCGTAATCAGGGGACCAACATTATGCCTCTAAAAAATCAAGGCTATCATGATTAGTTTTAGTAATATTTGAAAAAAAAAAACGAAATTTTGGAAATCCGTTTTTGTTTAATTTCAGCCTTGTTTGAGGAGATACTGAAAAAAGAAGAACATTTTTTCATGGCCACTTTTTTCCCTCTATCGAATGGCATAATCAATTTTTATATGTAACGTTTCGTCTCTCCAGGACCATCATCAACTTCATTTTTTTAAATACGACCCTGGAAATTTTATTACATTTTTTGCAAGCCTTCATTGACCCCCAATATTGTACTGCCTCAGCCCTAACCAGATTCAGACGTTTTGTTTTGAAAAATTCATCTTCAGTGTATTCGTTCTAAAATCAAAATTTTTTACTTAGATTTCTTGTTTATTGAATTATCGTACACTGTAAGTGTCGTTAGACCCTGTGAAATTCATCTGGTTATTTAAACTATTACCACATCCTGTATACATATATTGCGAAAATTAATAAAACAAACACAAAATTTCGACAAATAAATGTAAAAAAATAGTTTTCTCCTTTTATCTGTTATTTCTTTCGCCGTAATAGACAATTTAATGATAATGATAATATGGAACACAAATTTTATTTTATTTAAGCCCCTTAAACCGGTTTTGAAAATTTTGGGTATCCCACTTTCATGCGGTGCCACTATCCAATATATTTTAATAAATATTGTGAAAACAGGTAGTGGTCTCAGCTGAGAATGGTATTCTAATTTCAAAATAGAAGCCTTAACTACTCTAGAGCCTTTCACATACTGTGCGTGCGAAACATTCTCAAATTTCACCCATGTTTCCAATCTGAAAAGCTCCTAAATCCGAGGACATTGAGCCTGTTATTAAATCCACCCAAACAATGATGAAGATTCGAAGTTTTCATCGATGTTTGATCGTAGTTGTCTACGAAGCCGAAAACCGCTCCAGCAGACGCATCAATCCAGAGTAAATAACATACAAAGAACCCGATGCTGTTGACACAGCGACCGCCAAAGACCACCAAGGATCGCCCAAAATTGTATGTAACCAAATACTATTTTGTATACCAATATACTAAAAAACTAGCGTCCAAATACGCAAGTGTTATTTAGCCCGAAATGAAAGGTAACTGAAAGACGCACGAAAGTGTCAAGCACAAAACAAAGTACCTATCGTAGTTGTCAGATAAGTTATAATTAAGCAACTCCGAGTCCTACTCTCTCAATACCAGGTTCCAAATCGCAAACTTTAGGTAAAAATTAGAAATAGAAAGAGGCTGGTCAGTGAGAGGCTCTCAACCCAACAGTATTGCTTGGAATTGAGACTCAATAGCAACTACTACAATGAGAAAGGCCGATTGAGAAAACAGGATACGTGGCTATGTTGGGGACACACAACAATATACAGGTTCAAGTCTTGAGAAACCAAAATTATGAACCTTCGGTCTACTTTTATTGTTCGGACAGAGGGGTACAGCAGTTGGAGAGTACGCTGTTTTTTTCTCACACAATACTGTCAAATGCACCAGTCCATTAACTCAAGATTGTTTCCTACTCCTAACCTCAAACTTACGACCGAATTTAAATTTAGTTAGCTTAATAAATAAGACGACTAACAAAATTTAATTCAAATTAATAATGTAAAGTACAATAAAAATGCACCACACAAAACAATTAAACACAAAATTTACAATTAGAGGCTTACTGAATGAGTAAATGATGTCGTTAGGCGATGAAGTATCACATGTGAGGCTTTTTGTTGTGGTAAAAGTTTAGCAACCAGAAACTCGAACGGCTGGAAAGACGAACTATCTCCATTATGTTGTCCTTCATATTTAAATTTCGAAAATTAAGAATCCTTATTGGTTACCAAACAATCGATCAACGACGAATAAACCAAAAACTGTATAACTATATTTTGTAATCGTGACTTTTTCATTACCATTTCATCTTTTAGGTCCTTTTGACTGGACCACGAAGCAATTGAAGTTATCAAGAGGCTCCGCCATCGATCCATTCAAAGGAGGCTCCAAAGTTTCGCACTCGACGAATTGAATTTTCTATTGCAGGAATTTTCAATACCAACATTAAGCAGACGTGACGGGTCTTTGTTTACAGACGACGCGTTTGTACAGGTGTTTAGCATGCAAATTGGAATAGTTATTATTCCCAATATTGCTCAGTGTCGTGCGTCTATTTGAAGAAGTTTTGTGGTTGGTTACATGCCGAGAATATAGTTATAAGTGATCTTAATGTTTACAATTAAATACAAAACGAATAAAAATTGTGAGAGTTTTGCTAAAGGCGTCAGATGAATTCATTTAATATCAACAAAACAGAAAAAAAAATATGTATCCCTACAGAAAAAAAAAGAATCTAAAGGGGTAAGATCAGCATTATGAGGAAGTCATTGTAGAGGGTATTTTCTATGTTCAACTTCAGGAGGTTGTTCCTTAGAGCGAAAGTTACTGGTTTCCAAGTCAAATATTTCTGATAACGTTTGACTTCGAGTACTGAAACGTGATGTAATGATATAATTTATTTAAAGCAAAGAAAGTTCAAAAATTCATTGGCGTGGATATTTTAATTTCTTTTTTCGAGCTATAACGTTTCGATATTTCTTAGACAATTAAAAATTAATACAGCAACATTTTTTTTGGACTGACGGTTGCATAATATATATAGGTACATAGTTTAAAAATTATTTGACTTATTTGAGTGATAAAAATGAAGTACAAAACACTCAGTGGCGTCGAAACTGAGATTCTTAATATATAACAGTGCCACCAATATTTCTGTCACTAGTTGACATATTTGTAAACATATTGTGGGTACACATGTTCGCAGATGATCCATTGTAAGTATTACGTCGGACGGCCTAACCATTGCAAGAGATAAGAAACAATGTGCAACGCGTGAAACGGTTCCCGGAAGAGGACCACAGCAGATTAGCGCCAAGGACCAGATACTTATACCTGCGAGCGACTCCACACCATGAAGACTCTCCAGCGAACGCTCGCCCCGACAACACTTCTTTTTCAACATTGTTTTCAATTAAACACTTTTATTTTTTCGTTGAGAGTTTTATTTTGCTGCACACCGAAAGCAACCCTCAACAAGTAACCTACACATTTTTTGATCTCAACAAATCTTTGCCATTGCTTCACTTAGGCTTTTTGGTCTAAAATAATTCAACGAACAACCTCCTAAAGTTATGGCCTGGACCTGGAAAACACCCTGCATTGTATAATTATTTATACGAATTTTTAAGGAATTTATAGATGCGCAAAAATATCTGATGTATCGCTCTGCTTACTAACCGAAAAGAAAGACGTTCTAAAGATACCTACCTCTTACACCAACATAATCGAATGGAGTACTTAGCGACTATTACTAGCTGATGCCTTACCTGTAAAGAAAGAGAATTGGTTAGTTAAGTCAAGCAACACTGATTATTGAATATTTAATTAGGCACAGACGTTGACAAACGAGTACTAAAAATAAACTCGACAGTCCCTGACTCAATCATTACAAGTCATTACTCCGTTACGTACACTAACGCGCAAGTCGATGCGATTTAATTTTGGTCCATTAAAGAGTTCTGCGTTGCGAAATGAGACTGTAAAATCGTAAAATATGTGGTAAGTGCACGGTCAGCACAGAAAGTGTATTAAATTTTTTAATTGCTGCCTTCTTTCCACTATTGAACACTATTTCAATGTCTGGGCGGCACCTAAATCGGGTTCCGACTAGATTCCAATATATTGCAACTACATTCAACTTAAACAAAAACACACTATACATATTTGGATTGAATCTTATCACTCCTCAGTAAGACTGAATTTAGATAACTAAATTTAAATTTTCAAAATAGATCCAAATAGATTGGATCTTATCACTATTTAACTAAATTGAATTTCAGTTAAATTTCAAATGATTTCAATTAAATAAAAAATGTACTGCAACTAAATTCAAAATAAGTAGATCCAAATCGGCTGGATCAGATATATTGCAAATGAAACCAAAATAGGTTCAATGGGATTGGAACTTATTAGTACTCTATTAAACTGATTCCCGTCTAGATCTCAAATGGATTTCAATAAAATTCCAAGTGAATTCAAAATATTATAGATCAGACGGATTTGATCTTATCACTATCCTATTAAATTCAATTCTATCTAAATTCCAAATGGATTCAATTCAATTCAACGGAATTGATCCAAACTTGGATCTAAATCAATTGGGTTTCACCATTATTCTATTAATTAAATTTCAGTTAAATTCCAAATGAATTTCAATTAAATTCGAAAGGGATTACAATTAAAATCAAACTTAAAAATAAGTAGATCTACCTATATCGACTGGATCAAATAAATTTCAACTAAAAATAGAATCAAATGAACAAGTTCTTATTACTACTCAATTAAATTGATTTCCATCTAGATTCCAGATGGATTTCAATTAAATCCAAACTGATTTCAAAATACATAGAACCACAGGGGATTGATTGTACAAGTATTCAATTAAATTGAATTGTAATTAATTTCAAATGGATTCAATTAAATTCCAACTAAATCCAAAATACATCGAATCGAGTTACATCTTATCACTAATCAATTAAATTGAATATCGTTATCAAATGGATTGGATCCTGCCATTTTCCAATATGATTGGATTTCGTTTAAAATCCAATGGATTAATAACACAAACACACACAAAAAAAGTCCAAACCCAAGAGACCCACATACCATACCAAATTAGTAAAATTTACCCTCGACTTCGATATTTCTCAGAAAATCCACTATTTGAGTGAATATTGGCCCAAATATGCGTCAAAACTGATTTTTTCCCAAATTTTATTCAAATATATCAATTTCATAGTATTTTGAGCAGATGAACACGATGCCATTAGTAAAATTTACCCACGACCTCGATATTTCTCAGAAATCCACTATTTAGGTAAAACTAGCCAGAACACAATGAAAATGATATATTTAGACAAAATTTAGGACAAAATCAGTTTGGACCCATATTTGGGCGTTTTCAGTCAAAAACTTTATTTTATTCGAAATTCATCGGCAAGTCATGAAGTTGCGCCAGCGCATCGAATTCTTTCGAAGATGATATGTGACTCTCTTGGGTTTGATCTCTTTTTTTGTATAAAGGGTTAAAGGTCAAGAATATCGATACCCGCTAATGTCATAGTTGGAAGTATTATATGGTATAAAGAGTTGTTTAATGTTGCTATTCTAATGTATTTTGACATATGAACACACTGACTAACTTAAACTGTCGTGAATGGGTGGGTGATTGGTAGAGGAATATGGAGCGTATGGTACATACGCGGGTTTGAGTGAGAGACAGTGTGTTCATATGTCCGAATACATTAGAATAGCAACGTTAAACAACTTCTTACGCTCTATGATAATATCAACTATGAATAAGCAGATACCGATATTCCTGACCTTTGTCTATAAAACCATTTCCAGACATTGAGCCCATGAGAACTTTTGATCAGAATGTCATACACATACATTTTCAGTCCATTTGACTGTACCCATTCCATTTGTTTTACGCGGTCCTTTCAACTGGACCACAATTAAATTTCAGTTTGATGCGTTTTGGTTACATTACTGTTAGAAAATATTCAGCTTATCTTATACCACATTGTTTCCTTTGTGATAGTATATATTTTCTAAATATTTTATGTATGAATGGTTACCTACCTACGTACCAGGCGTATTACCTACTCAAACTCGTTAATGTAATTTTTTAAGCGTAATAATTGCTTTATAATTTATAATCTAATATACATATAGCCTAATTTTGAACGTAAAAAATTGCCTGGTACTTTCACGGTTCTTAATCGAAATAATTGGAGGTCTACAGGCCACGTCCTCATCTCCGTTCACGCGAACCGTCAGAACTCGATAGAAACACCATCAAACAACCATTACAGGCTACACCATGCACCGTACCGATAGATTAGGAGAACGAGAGCGGGGAAAAATCAGTACGCGCGGAGAGAACGTCGAGAAGTGCATCGGTTGTTTAATTTAGTTTTTAAAATATGCATCCATGCATATCTTTCACGGTTCATGAAGTTTCAAGGACTGGTTTTAGTTTTCATGGCTTCTGTGGGGTGGCGGTGCGGCTACACGTTTCTTATACCGACCGACGGGAAGAGGAATATCGCTTAATTGATCAATTATTATTATAGTCGAGGCGCGATTATGGTCGTTCCGAAGGAATACGACAGAAAAAGATAAATACAGACGGGCATCACGTTTTGTGGCAGGCAGCTTCGGTTGGCATGCGATGTTCAGCTTTTTTTGCAGAAATCGGTTTCGATGTTATAAAATGTTATGTAAGAGGCCAGTGGCCAAGGCTATATTCGTCGTGGAAAAACAATTTTACACCCAAACAATATTATATTTTTATTTTAAGATTTCGTAATAATTTATATAATTTTAAACTAGCATGAAATATTTAGCTGGTAGTTTCAGGTAGTATAAAGAATTTAAAAATATTAGCTTGCTCGCGTCTCATTTACTTCCAAGATGCATATGAAAAGTGATGGTAAAGGATCGCAATGATCCAACGAACTCGAAATCTGAAAGCATTTTCAGAATCTACGACATCGAATTATTCGTCCGTTTTTTCAGATGCCTATTTGTAGGTATTAGGCAATTAGTAACAGTGGCAGTAGTAGTAGATTGGGGCGGTCTCAACCTGGCAATTCGGCCACAAGTGGTCCCTTTGTGCCTACCCCAGCATCCCATCACATATCCACTGTCTGCCTCTGATGCTCTTCTACCTGATGCTCTGATGAACGCCAGAATTGATCCATGGCAGGTCCTTCACCTCATCCCATTGCCATCCCATTCGGTACCAAAGACTTTGTGCCTTAACCTCCCGAAGGCTGCGCAGTGCACCAGAAGATGAATAGGTGTATCCTCCCCTTCTCCACATTTCAGACCTAAAGAATCCTCCAATTCCTTTTAAACTTAAATGCCTCCTAAGTCTGCAATGTCCTGTCACGGCTCCCACCAATTGGTTTATGACTCTTCAACAACGGGTCAGCAGCCATCTCGTCTTAGATTTCTTAGGCCCATATATAAAGCTATGATTCCGGGAATTGGTTCAGGTCCCTCGCCAGGCTCCTTGGATCCAATACTAGCCAGTTCATCTGCTCTCTCACTGCCAAGGATACCCATATGGCCTGCGATCCAGATCAACTCTACCTCTCTTCGTCTGACCGGTAAATCCAGGGCATCTCCGCACTCCTGAACAAAGACCGACCTTGTCCTCGGGTAGCTAACCTACCTCTTCCTTATTTGCTACCATCAAAATAGTAAAAACCTCTGTCTCAAAGACTGTGACATACTACATGCCCAGTGAAAAACTTTCCTGGATATCACTCATCTTCCACCCGAGAACCATCAGTATGGCATATTAGGGATTCTGGGGGGAACGTATCATCTTCCTAATTCCAGTGCTCTCTCGAAGGGAAGGTGGTGACATACTTTTTTCCTAGCCTCAGTCAGTCCCCTGCTTCAATGACTTTATGGCATATATTGGGATCTCCCTCTCCGCCCTGTTACATCTTTTACTTGTATGTACTCCTTTCTTGGATTTAAGGAAGCAAAGCAGCTAGATCATTCGTCGGTTGTTGCACTGACAGCATATTGATGAGGACTATCAAGTGCAAAACCAGTATATGTATGCTGTCTTCGGCCGACGAATAATTCTAGCTGTATTTAATGACGCTGCGGGTGTAGAGTAGTTTGTTTCTGCAATATCAACACTTACATATATGTTCTTTCATCTAATTTCATTTATTTACTCGTCACTAGTATTAGCCAAGTTAACATATTTATTCCAAATTATACTAGCAACTATTCCGTAGTTAAAGAAAAAAATTATGCGCAATGTTCGATTCCTTGGAAACATTAAAAAAATCACACAAAAGTATTATTTCGGTTATCTTAACGTCCTGCCATATCAAAATCCAGTAGGCATTACCGTGACTCCAAAATTTGTCTTTAAAAATTTTAACGAATCGTGAACTCGACCTAGAACTGACCGTCGAAGCTTTACCAAGTTCCAACGGATCTCTTACAAGAGACCTCCGTAATCTTTTTCGGCAGCATTTTGTACGTTCACCTCATGTTAAAGCAACTACAAACACTACTTTCCAATAGGTCTTCCGAAAATATCTAGTTCTGTACAACCGCATTATTTACAATAGACTTTCTGGCAGATTCGACACGCAGTTAAAAACTCCGGTATAACTAGTGAGGTGGATTAAGCGGGGCTATCTTTTTCCCAACTTGATCGCGAAACGTACAACTCGGATTCCGACGGGTTGGCTAACGAATAATGTACAAGAATGGCCTTGAACGGAGCCGCGCTATAGTCTGAGTAGATGAACTACACGGACCAGTGCCCCTCGAGATCCATTATACGCGAGGATTTATTTATTTTATGAAATTCTTTGCCTCTAATAAATATACAGTGTCCAAAATAATTCTTGTGTTTATGTCACAGGCACTGATTCAATGAATAAATACTTCTTGGCTGATGCATCTTGTAGTTCATTTAAGTTCCTTGAAATCTGAACAACACAATAAAGGCCATGACAATGTTAACATAAATAGTTCCGCAATTTCCCATTAGAAATTCTGTTAATTTTTTAATTTATTAAAGGGAATTTTTCAACATGTGGCACCACTGCAATAGAACTTCAGAGACGTGTTGTTTATCCTTGTCTTTTATATTCATTAATTTTAATTTAACCTTGTTTGAGTCTTGTTATGTTGAAGGGGGCATATCTGACATATGGATACACTAGAGCCGGTCAAGTTATTCGCGTACGCTTCTTCTAAACCACCGTTGTCATTGTTTTATAAGTACTGTATTTTAATTTACATGAAATAAGTGATTATGTGATTATTAAATGTGATTTAACGATTTAGTGCTATTGAAATTTTATTAAAGCAAAAAGTCTCCATCCATAAGTTCATTTTATTGTGCAAAACAGATAACGCTTCTTCAATCTTCTATTCATATACCACACGCAAATGTGGGAATTACTCGTTTTGCATCTTAGGTATCACGATCAACTTAAATCGTCTTTACATTTAAAATACAGAGTATTTCTGAAATAATTCCTTCAAAGGGGTAATAGAGAACGTATATACATAAACAATTTTTCATTAAGCAACGAGTGGTCTAAAGTGTCATGTGTTTCAGAAAATTAATCAAAAATTATTACGCGAAACTTAGTCCGACCCTGTGTCGCCCATTTTAATTAACTAATCAACTGTTTACAATGCACTAACTAGGGCAAGTTCAGTACGGTTATTCGCACGGCGCGGGTACGGACGCTCTCATCGAATGTAAATTGATTTCTGTTGTTTTATTTCAAAATGCCTTCTTCAAATTAAGAACTAATGGATATATTGATACGGGAAATGCGAATATGATTTAAATACGACAACAGCCGAATCCTAGAAGAGTAGAACACACTGTTTAAACGCGACATGAATGTCATGTGTCTTAAACAGAGAGGAAGACATCGAGAAAAACCCTAGCTACAGCATCCACGACATATTTATTATTTATTTTTAACGATCACATTACTCACATACAATAGAAGCATATTTGAAGTCACTGTTACATTAAATAATCATTCTTAGAATTCAATAGTTGAAATAATCACTTGCGCTATAAAAATCATCTATACAGGGTGTCTCATAATTAGCTGCCAACCCTGAACAGGCCGATTTTATGATCAAAACTAAGTAAAAAAGTTCATATGAACATGGGTCCGGAAATGCTTCCTAAGGGCACAGGGACCCATTGAAGAGGGAGGAATGGAAATCATTTTTTTGCAATATCTCTCAATCGCGTTGTGATAAATGAATGAAATTTGGTATACACAGCTAAATTTTGATGAGCAATTTGATGGACTAATCCATTTATTTCCACAAGGTCCATTGGGGTGGGTACGGGGGGGCCCTTGGTACTTTGCGTGTGTAACTTTTTCATCTTTGACTTTTAACAAATTGGATAGCAAATTCCGTTTTCCCGAACTGTTTTACGTTAAAAAGGTACTCTTGTTTCAAATCGTTATCTTTAACGGTTTCTGAGAAAATCGCTCTTGAATTAATCCCACTTTGGTCAATTTCATAGTAATTTAAACAAAAAATAATAATAATAATTTTCCTTTCCTCTCTTTTCCATTTAAAGGATTAATTTTTATTTAATTTAATTTTTTATTATTATGGTTTTATAAAAATTAGATTAAATTTAAACAAAAAATTTTTTTTGTTCTCGCAAACTACCATTATTTTTTTTTTTAGAGCAATCTTCAGGTCAAAACAGATTTTTCCAGTATTTTTCAGTTTTTGAGTTCTAGTTCTTAAATTTTTATAGTTTTAGTAACCCCTGTAGCGAGCGGCTACAGTTATACTTTGCTTGAAATATTTCCTTTTATCCTATAATTTTTTTTCTCATACAATCCAGTGGCGTACTTATTTTTTTACTAACACAGTTTAAGCTGCATGTAGTAAGGAATTATGTTTAGACGTTTAGTGATGCATTTACTTTTAATTAAGACCAGCCCCATTTTTCTTAACGACTATTTCTTAAGATAAGTATGAATGAAATTATATATTTCTGCACCAAAGTCCTTTTAGTTAGATCATAAAAAAATCGGATATAGGTTGCAAAGCACACAAATATTACTTTAACACTTTGACACTATTCGAAAAGAGCCGACTTTTAATGTTTGTAAAAAAATTACTTTAAAATGAATGGCACAAAAATTTTCTCCGCACCACCCCACGAAAATACATACATAACTGTAAATCGGTCGTTAATCCTCAGCATAACGCACATTTCTAACAAAAAAATTACAATCATTGAAGATTGCCACGGATAATTTCACGTTCACGGAGTCATCAAATCGAACGGTGATTATTATTACATTTGTCGCTGATTACTTTACTTTACGCCACAATTAGAGCATCACGATGATATCTCTTCTCTTTCTGAGGCCGCGCTACGCAGCGGCGAAGAACGCCTCATGACAGAGGCTTAACAAAAGGACTACAAGCATTTAAAGTTGTCATCCTGCTTATTCTGATACAAACCTGTTTTATTTATAAGAATACTTTAAAGTTTTTAAAATGAAATTTAATGTTTTCAGTTTTCGAATTGTGTATCTATGCTATATTTATTTCTATGCCGAAAAATTATTGCCGCTATGATTTAAAGCCGTACGCCACTGCTTTGAATGACAGCGATACCATTCATGAACCATCCACTGCGGCGTATCTTCAATGAAAGCATTATACGCAAAAGAAACAGACCAAGGCGAATTTGAGCAATATTTGTTGGAATAAGTAAGCTACCTCCGTCATTGAATGTGGCATATGACGTCTTGTTCCAATGTAATTTCTACAGTTCAATCGTTACGTCGCATATACAGAGTGATCCATTTTAAAGCGAAATTTCTCCACATCTTAGAAAAAGGCGACATCGATAAACGAATGGAATATTGCTTTTATAGTGCATACGGTGCATAAGGAGGATACATAAATGACAGAAATTTTCTAAAAAAAATTTTGTTTACGGACGAGGCAACATTTACAACCAATTGGACAGTAAATTCACATAAAACGAGGCATTCGGTGGATAGGGCGAAATAATAGATTAATGGAGTTTCCTCCCAAGGCTCCCGACTTAACTCCCCTAGATTTTTTTTTTCTATGGGGATTTATTAAAGAAAAAGTTTACTACACTCGTCCAACCAACAGAAGGACTGCGCGAAAGAATAAGACAGGCATGCGCTGAAATTACACCACATCAATTGTCTAATGTTATGGCGCACATTGAAAGACGATACAATAAATGCATTCAATTAAATGTTTAGTTGAAAAATCCAGAATTTAAAGTTAATTCATGTGTGTTAATTTAATTTAATTGTTTTTTGTAAATTTTATTTTAATTTCTCGTTTGTTTTTCTGTTTGTTTCATTGTATTTTGATATAAGGATGTTTATTAAATGTTGTAATTAAATATTTGTTGTAATTGATTTGTTATCGCATGGGTTACTAGATAAAAAGCTTCTTAATGCATAATAAACAACTTGACATCAATTTTGCAGTAGAATCGTTATTGTTGAATATTTTTTCATGAAATTTGGTAAAAATCCATTTCAGGGGATGCCGATTCCAGTGGCGTATGCAGATTATTTCTAAAAAAAAATCGCTAACATATGAATCTTGGGACTTTCAGCCTCTGAATATGATCTAGGAGGCCTAAGTTTTGAAAAAATTAGACTCCGTTTGGCCCCAAAATACACCTTTTCCCCCTCCACATTTCAAAAAAAATTTTCGTCAAAATCGCTCCATAAATAAAAATGTTATGAGGGTAGCCCGCTTTCAAATGGGTCACTCTGTAGGGATCCAGGGAATCACCCCCTGAATCTTTACGCACTTATTTACATATTTACACCCTACATGTATTTTAACATTTTAAATTTTAATGTTTTGTCTATTTTTGTGCGGATAAAGTCCAACTAAGCAGTTGTGAAGCCTTAAAAAGTTATCGAACGCGATCGAATAGGTGAAATTTACTACCGCTTGTCTGGAATGTATAAAAGGGGAATAGGAAGAAGGCCATTTCGCGACGTTTTATCATCGGATCCATCTTCATGCTCGGCACACCTCACTTTCCAACTAATGCTGAAAAATAACACGTTTCTCCTACAACAGAACAGTAATAACCATTACTGATACAACAACTAATGAGGCTGTAGGTATTTAGTACCTACCTATCCGTTATAGTGCAGAACGAAATGGTATTGTTCTCTTTCGATCGAACGACCAGCACATTCTCTTCTATACAAGTGTTGCAGCGTAAAAATATCGGCCTATTTTACAGTAAAAGTAAAATAAAAATGACGGCAAATATGTACTTATATACAAAAAAAGTTTTAAAAATTCAAGCTTATACTTTAAAGTTAATAATAGAGACTTTGCTTCAAAATAGCATTTAGTTGACAGTATTTTTTCAAACCATATTTTAATTGTGCCATCTATTAATAGCAGTACAGCTAAAATTTCATAACATTGTCCTTCCTTTTTTTATAAGAATTGATAAGAAATTATCTGTAATATAGTCACAAGTCACATATTTCATGAGAGTGGTGTACGAATTAAAAAACGTTAAAAACACATCAAGATTTTTATAAGGACTTATTTACAAAACTGCTTGTACCACATTAACTTTCATTGTAAAATAGCATTCACTTACCAAACACTCAATTTTTTTATGTAAACTCCCCAGTGAAACACCAACAGCTACAACAGTGCATTTCATTTATCTGAGGTTTTTGTTATGTACAAAGGTGAGGACTACATTGTATGAAATTTTGTAATATCTGTAATTTTTTTCTATAGAATTTTATTTATTTCTGTTTGTTCCTTTTTTGCCAAAATATGTTTTATTTCATAATTTTTGTCTCTAGGAATGTTTCTTTCACTTTCTATACTTATTTTACATTAAACTTTTTGATATATTTAAATACTAATAAATAACACTAATAACATTTTTTTTTTCTTAGTGACAAAAATTTCTTTCAGGCGCAAAATACCGTTGCGCCTGCCTTGTATACATTTTAAGATAAATAAAAAAAAAACTTTCATTTGAAAACTATAAAAGTCTAAAGTAATCTTGAAAAGTTATATACACATAAACTAGTGACAAATAACGATCTAATTCAAAAATGAAATTTGAAATTTTGTTACATCTTTTAATACCTGTGGTAATAAACTTTAGTGTTATACCATTGATGAATATCCAGTCTGGTTATACGAAATGTTCACAAACTTCAAGAGGATTTTTTAATGGTAAGTATAGGATGCATAAATAATAAGCATTTTTAATAAACAAAACCGTTGAAATTGCAAACTGCTAAAATTAATAATAATCAAATGAAGTTAATAATTGTGGCCGCAGATAGCACGCCGTACGCCTTTTTGTTCCACTTTTAGTAGTGTAGGCAGTTTGTCTGGGTGTGTATGTGTGTTAATAAAAAGTGCGAATAAGCATAATAAAATAAAAAAATAAGCCCATAAAAATGAATGAATGGACTTCATAGTGACGATAATGCCACCGATGCAAACCCTGCACGTCTTTATGTCAACCGATTCGTATAAACAGAGGTTCCAAAAATGTTTCTTGGTATTATTGTGGTAGATCAGTAGGTATTGGAAAAAATATATTCTAATTGCAAAAAAATATTCCTTTTGGTATCCCTATTGTTTTATACTCGTATACCTCTTAAAATAGCTGTAAATTTTGTACCTTATTTAATCATTTTCGGCGGTCGCTGGACTATATACCTTTTTTATAATTTTCCGTTAGCTTCTATTTTCTTGCCTCGTCTCGGATGTGTGTGGGAAAAATGTCGCAACGGTATCTAATTACCATGAAATAGGATAGTTGCAGTAAGAAAAAAAATAGTTGTTAAACAAATTGTTATTTCTCTTTAGCGTGTTCACTGAGCGACAAGGTGAGCCTTTCCATTTGTTATTATAACCGCATAATCGGAGTTGATGTTTGTGTTTTGGCTTATTTCTTGTGAATGGGGACTCGACTGACTCATTCTTTGACAATGTACTACTAGTAAAATATTTATAGTTTTGGGGACAAACGCCTGTTTAACTGACTTTCAGGCGGATGCATTTTAGAAAGACACTTTGCTGAATAGAAAAAACACAATTTCCACCTACTTTTGTTCTGTATCTTGGCAAATAAATAAAACGAGATCGACTGTCCGAAAAATAATATTCTAAAAAAAAAACGGTTTTTCGCAAAGTATAAGCGGATTTCATTGGTTTAATATATAAAAGAAATTTCTAACTTTTGAAAATGAACGTATATAGTACAGAAAATTTAACGTAGTATGTCGAATCGGGTGGATTTCGTGGCTCTGTAAATCTTTCCGATCAATATTCGTATGTATCTCGAAAACTAAACGAGATACGGGCAAATAGAACCATTTTAGAATTTCTTCAGCTCCGATTTACTGGTACATAATGGTTTGGATTTTTTTTCTGAAAAAGAGATTCTTCCCTGATTTTCAGGATTCAATTTGTTTTGATTTAGAAGTTGCTGGAAAATTGTTTAAAATGGCGAATGCGCCAATGTCATGCTGTATTTTGTAAATTTACGAAAAAAATATCATTAAATGCTGCATATACGGATAAAATATTCATACACTTTGATTAACAAAAAAATGTGTAAGTACGTCAATAAAAATTTAAGGACGAAAAATTATTATATCTAAAACTATAGTTTTTTGTTAAGACTATATTCACAGGATTTTTTTGTTGTAAATACAATTTTATATCGATTTATTCAACTGTGTAATAAGTTTATTTTAGGCTAAAAAAATAATAACTTGTTCGAATAAAATGAAATAACGTTTTTCTTTGAAATACCATTGAGAATTAAATGAACTTATTTCGAATTTACAAAATACTCAGTATAGTCTTTCCGAAGTCAATTGAACATGTACAAAAATGCCTAGCAATAAAATTTAATGAGTTTCATAGGCGTCCCTAAAAAAGTTTCCTGCTAAAGGTAAAAAATTATAATAATTTATAGGTATATAATGTTATAAATTTCTATTATGTTCGTTTGACCAACAATATATTTTAATTATTATTTATGTCCTCAAACAATGTCATTATATTAATGGTAAATTTCATTTTGTTCCGTTTCAAAAGATCTCCAAAACGCCATGTTGTAATACCTAAATTTAGTAAACAAAATATCCCTCTTATTTCTCCCTTTCACAATTGCAATATGAAGTGACTAATAGAAGGTGTCTATAATAAATTAAAATTAAATTAATCACACCAGATTCCGCATTGCTGCACTGCACTGCTAGGCCATTTGTTGACAACTGAATTTATGGCCAGGTCGCCCAGTGCGGCTGTGTTTGTGCCGCCTATGCCCGCGCGCTCATTCTTCAACTGGGAGACCAAATGTGTATATGTGTATGGCTAAATAAATATGGGAACAATTTTTTCAAATATTTCAGTGCCGAGTTGCTGGTATATACCTGTCAACCTCTTTCTTCTTCAATTGAGATCGGAAAGACTATAACATGTATCCGCCACTAGTCGATATAAATGTATGAAAATCAGTGAATTTTTACCTTTATTTATAGTAGGATCGTCTGCGATGCAAAGTAGAGCAAAAATTGTCGATCTCTCATTAAAGGAAAATAGTGCCATCATTGTTAGGAGGCATAAGATGAATCATTTCAAATTTAAAATGAAATTGAATGTAAATTCTGAAATACTGCTGCATACGCACTGTGTTCTGGTAGTAACTGTAGTCGCCCAGGAGCATCGAGTGTACGAAGTGGTCGGTTATACGTCAAATACTAACCTGGCGAGCTAGGTCGTAAATCAGAGACCGCCTCTAAAAAACAAGTAAACAACAATGGCGCGTACAGAGGTAAAATGTAGTACATATGTGGAATTTAAAAAACAAATTGGATTTATAATAAATTATATTTAAAATAAACAATTTATGAGAATAAAGGAGTTTTTGTAGGAACAACGGTGCCAGATGATCCCTTCATCCCTTCATAATGCATAAAGAAATTATTCAATTTCTAAACCCCTTAAAACCGTATTGCACTGGATCCCTTGACAGGCAATGATTTATTACTTTGCATCGACTATGATCATTGATCCTACTATAGTTGCCTACCCAAATCTAACATATTTCAAGATATTTGCGTATATGTGGTATTTTTCAAAAACTTAAACGCCTTATAACTTTACAAATAAAGCAACTTTAGACTAAAATATACTTTAATTTGTATCTAAAGAATGTAGTAGCATTTGTGCTCCTTTGTTTAAATACACTGCATAAAACAATTCAGATAGTGTTAAAGACATGTTTATGTATTTCTTTTGGTAAGCATTGAAAATCAATAAATTTGTAAATAAAATTAGCCTCTGATTCGGGTCGATTCTAATGGCGATATGACAATGCCTGGAGAGAGTCTTGTCCGCCGAGATGGAATCCCTCCGAAGGTTATATTTAACCACGGTTACTATGCAGACTTAAGTGCTCTGCATTGCAGACATATGTCGCAATGGCAGAAATTTCGACTTATAATTAGGATTCGGTTAAGCCGGGATCCACAACGGGCTATAATACCATCTCTACATAAATGTATATATGCTGAAACGACGAATAAATGTATATATGCTGAAACGACTTGCAGAAGTCGGACATTTGCAAAGATCGATGTACTAGACATGAGTTTTTAAGTATTCCCCAACACTTGCTTGTGCTCCAAAGTAAAAGATTTGCAAGAAGTGGGGGTTTCAGCAACAAACGCTTCCTTATTTGTAAAAAATTTTTATAATCTAATATTTCACATCTAATTCAATAAACTCAGACGCATACTTTGTATTTTTGAAAAAAATTATATTATTGTTCATCTGGAATTTCTGATCGGAATTTTTAATAATACCTTTTTTATGATAAATAAGCAATTCATTCTACTTCTAGAGCAAATAGTAAAATATTTTTCTACCAACTACGTGGAAAATTGCAACAAAGTTGCACAAGGGAAAGTGTTTCTGAATGATGCATTTAATTCTTTCATAGGTCATTAGAAATGTGGAATTTTTGAAAATTCAATTTGTTTCTTTTTACGATAAATAACTTTTTTTATAGATGACATACTTAATTTTCACTATTCCTGGTAGCACGTTTTATTCTCTTTACGCCGTGCATCAGTTCGTAAATATATTTAAATAATTAATATCCTGCTGGTCTATTATTTCGCAATACTTAATTATACAATTTGTGATACATTAAACGAGAAATACTGCCATAGGGGATTGTAAATATCTTTTAAATGCCCTACGGTAAATTTAAAAATCATTACCATGGAAATAAATCAATCCAATAATCCAATACAAGTAGGTAACGCCAATATGGATTAAATGTCAAACTAATGCCATTATATACAAAAAAGCCGAATTAAATAAGACTAGTAGGACATACCGTTGTCTTCAAATGATGATATAGAATAATAATGCTCGTTCGACGTACACTGTTGACTCCGGAACATTATTATTTATATAACACCCTTGTACATATTGGTTACATTTAAAAAACTTTTTTTTTCAGAATTGGCCATCATTATAACAACAAGAATTCCAATAACAGCTGTCGATATTTATCTATATAGCTGAAATATCTTAATAAATGTAGTTAGATATGTGGTTCACATTATTCTCAAAAGATAAGCTCAATGAAATTGATTCACGAGCAAAGAAACAATCAGTTCCCTCAAATGCTAAAACTCTTGGATATGACATCTACCATAATAAAACAAAAGCAGCAACATTTTGGCATTTTGATTTGGAATTATTTTCAAAGAAAATATTACCTTCTTCAGTTCAATCAAATTTTGGATATACAGGGAGATTCGTACATGAACCGATACAGAGAAAGTACATGTAGGAAGCTCTAAAACATAGTGTTTTAACGCTACCTCTTTACCAAGTTGCTTTGTTTGTCACTAGATGGTGTTAAAGTTGAAAAATGTTTGTCCGATTTTAATGAAATTTGGTATGGCAATACTTGTGTAAAGATGTCACTATTTGACATAGTGACCGAACTAGTTGCATTTTCACAAATGGGAAAAATACTCAGACCCCTAAGCAAATATGCTCATATTTTTCGCAGCTAACGCTACAACTTCAGTCACCGGCAACACATTTTTGATACAAATCTGATTTATTTGCAATAAAAATAAAAATCGATCCATTTGTAAAAGTTGATATTAACATATTATACAGGATTTTCAAACAAACATGCGCCAACACTTGTAAACATAGGCACAGCTGTTCTCGGAGTCAGCGGTTTCAAAAAAGTTTTTCTCGTATCAATGTGGTCAGTAAATATCAAATAATTCTATTTGAATAAAATATTTCCCCGAATGGAGTTTTCGTACCTCGACCGTACCTTCGAAGTTTGTCACGTTTGTAACAGTTTTTGTCATGCCATCTATCGGCTAAACAAAACTTGACGTAGAGGTAAGTTGCGTTGATACACCATAGTCCCCTAGACGGACATGTACTGTGTCAGTTTTACGAAACACACTTGACAATTTGTCGATAAAATTTTAGGAATAAAAAAAAAAGTTTTCGACTCTCAATAGGTATATTTAGTATGTTAATCTCCATCTTTTGAGATAAATTTGAATTAAATAGCACATAGACTAGATAAGCTAAATAGATAATTTATTTCTCACTTAATTTTACACACAGACGAAAAGACAAATAAACAATTAGACTTTCCTAGGCTTATGTGACTTTTATGCCAAACTGTGCATTCCTACAACAACCCATCTACTTTTGCTACAATCAAATTGAAAATAAAAATGATATTAGACGCATGAGAAACGAACTAACTAAGAAAACTCTCAAACTATCCTGTTTGAACTTTCGTCGAACTTACCGGTAAAATCTGCGCCAAAGCCGTGCGAAACTCCCAATCACATACACTGACCGCGAACGCGAAATCGAGCCGGAGAAAAAAAAAGTACTGGATGCAATTACAGCGGCGGACAATTTTCCTGGGGATATCGCGACACACAACGACAAACCGTATGACTGACAGCAAAGAAAAATAACTTTATATGTGAGGATTACAGTGATTATTGCGGTGTGGAAGGCCGGTAGTACGAGTTCCTGCAGAGTCTTCTGAATGGAGTGCAGCGAATGGGTACGGAGGCCCGCAAGTGTCCTGCGCCAAGGTGTCGGCACGCGAGGTGGTCTCAACCGGCAAGCGAGTTGTTAAGGTGAGACAACTTTCAAATTAAGTAGGAATGTATTCTTTTTATTAATACGTCTTCCTTCAAAGATGGAAACACACATGGAACAATGGAATTTTTTAATCAACTTTGATGCAAGGGAAGGAGTGACCCAACTTGGTGGTTTGTAATAGTTATATAAAGAATTTCATATAGAAATCTATGACAAATGCTAAAATACGATCATATCAACAGCTAAATAGACGAAACAGTGTAATGATACATATTTTGTTTAAAGAACAAAACATCGCTACGTAAATGAAAATGTTAATTATATGTCATCAATATTTTTGAGATGTAGGCTGCCAAAATGAAAAAAAATGACATCTACAAATATCTCCTGAATATTTTTATCTTTTTTGATATCGAGATGCATTTTTGAACATATTTTGTAAAATTATTTAAATAATTTTAAATTTACCTAAACTTCACTATTTAAAAAAAGTTGTCTCAAATCAGAAAAATGTCTAGGGTTTACAAAACAAAGTATATTTTTAATACCATCAAATTTTAATGTCAAAAATTCAATTGTTTTTTTTGCTATTAAATCAGAAAGATGGCAGATCTCTGGATATTAAAATTTATAATCCACAGAAGTGCTATAAATGAGTTATTTAAACCAGAAACTTGTCAAGTGGGGATTAATTCAATGTAATGGAAGACTTGTACAAAAACTTGTGCAGTGAAGACAAGAAAGTGAACACCCTGATCACTCCATTTCTGTAGTTAACACACCAAAAATAAACTGGATCACGCATCTGTCATCCTACCTATAGTATACTGGTGAGAACTAATAAATTTGAAACTGGTATATGTCTGGTGGTCCGGCTGACGAATGATCCTAGCCGTATACTAGATGTTGCCAATTTAATTTAATACTGTTCGGGGCATTAATCCGCAGAGTAGTTGTTTCCCGCAATAACATCAGCTTAAAATGTGAACAACCTGCCATGTTGTCTAATTGTCTGCTAACCCTTCCACCGACTAGCCAGCAATTAATACTATAAAAATGTTTTCAATTGTAACTACCTGCTATCTTACTACACTCACTGGAGAAAAAACCGGTCAACTAAAATTTTTTATATATTTAAATTAAATTTTTATAAATGTCAATTTACTGATAACCACAAATTAATAAATGGGTGTATAGAAAATTTAGTTTTAATGACACAACTACACAAAAAAAATCGACAAAGTTACCCCTGAATCTGACTATGTCTATCATATGTTTCCGAGGTCGCTAAATCCAAATTCGGGGTCCATTTAACCCCATCACGTCAAGATTTTTCATAACCTCAAAAAATAGGCTCCAAATCACAATAAATACTCTATCCATTGACCATTCAATCCCAATAACCTTATATTCCCTTAAACCCCTTAACCCCATAACCTCAAAATACCATAACCCCAGTACCCGGTAAGAAAGAGACTTACGCGCATTGAAGCCCTGAAACACAGTATGATCGAGCCATGCATGCTTCTTGAGCCTTATACCCACATTCCTCAATAACCCTATAACTCTGAAACCACATAACCCAGCGAGAACGAGACTTTCTCTCTATAAGAGGTATATATTCCTTGCATGCATGCCTCGAACATACTATGTTTCAGAGCTTCAACGCGCATAAGTCTCTTTCTTACCGGACACTGGGGTTATGGCATTTTGAGGTTATAGGGTTAAGGGGATTAAGGGATTAAAGGGTTATGGGGTTATTGGGATTTAGTGGTCAATGGATAGAGGATTTACTATGTTTTTGGGCCTATTTTTTGAGGTTTCTTAACGGGTTCTGGGATTTTGGGGTTATGGCATTTTGACGTTATGGGGCTTAAGGGATTAAGGGGTTAAATGGTTATTGGGTTATTGGGATTGAGTGGTCAATGGATAGAGGATTTATTGCGTTTTTTGGCCTATTTTTGAGGTTATGAAAAATCCTGACGTGATGGGGTTAAATGGACCCCGAATTTGGATTCAGCGACCCCGAAAACAAATGATATGAGTCAGACTGCAGGGGTAATTTTCTCGATTTTTTGTGTGGAGCTGTATAATTGATACCTAATAATGAATATTTAATGTCAGTACAGCTACTGAAATTAAATTTCGCAGCCACTGTTTTATCCTTTTGTGATTATTACCAAACTTTAAAATTGTATAATTTTACTTTTTACAAAAAATCTGATGTTTAGGTGGACGAAGAACAAAGTATTAAGAATAAAGTGAGCTTTGTAACAAACTACAAAGATTCCAGATACTGAAATAAATAAATATACCGAAAAAATAATCAAAATCAGTGACGATCTGCAAAAGTTCAAGAACACTGTTACTAGGTACTGTTATTTCTTTTTAATTTTCAACGAAAGAAATTGTTATATTATTTCCTGAGAAAATTTCCTTTGGCGTTAAATATAACAATTAAAAATTTGCCATGAAACTGCACATTCCAGTCCACATTCCTGTTTTGTTACCGTGCAATTTCTCGGTAGTTATGGGTTCTTGACTCAATCAA
The DNA here is from genome assembly GCF_000390285.2 of Anoplophora glabripennis. Classification (NCBI taxonomy): domain Eukaryota; kingdom Metazoa; phylum Arthropoda; class Insecta; order Coleoptera; family Cerambycidae; genus Anoplophora; species Anoplophora glabripennis. The sequence goes on from NW_019416247.1 coordinate 1,277,752, forward strand.
ATCGACTATTTTTCCTTTGGTGCATCATATTCGTTTAGACCAGTTCCATCTAATTGTTTTCGAAATTCTGAATCATCCTGAATATTAACCACGCCAATTCATTTGTTTGTGGAAAGGCTATATATCTGAGTAACCAGAATCAAAAAGTTTCCGAGTTAGCATTTTTCCAAGAAGTATCATTTCACTATTTTTAGGCCCCCACAAATATGCGTTGCAACTTATTTTTGGACGCTGGCATTTTAATCATCGTGAATTATTCAGCTTTGCGACATATTCAGGTTATTCTCTACTAGCAAATATTTATAAGAGAATATTCTCATTCCAAAACGGCATTAACTCCTATCACATTTCCTTCAATTAAAACATATGTTAGTAAAAAGAATTACATCTAGTTTTCTCCATTGACAAACATATAATATAATACACTCTCATTCTCATTCTTCTTTAGTAGAACGAGCCGACCTCTTCATACACCACATGGTGCTGAAACCCCACATTAGAAGATTACACTTATAGTGGTTGAATAAAACTATCATGTCGCAGACGAGAAATTGGATTTTCTAAAAATCGATTAAACATCTGCCAACTCTACCGACGACGGCCCTATGCGAGCTCCGCGGTGCGTTCTGGTTCTCTAATGCAATGGTGCAGAAACATTGCGGGGTTACTGGTTGGTCGGCGAACGTTTCAATTTTCCTCCTTTCATATTCCGCCTCGGTAAGTCCGAATGCAACGAAATATCGAGGATATTTTCTGGGAGTTACGCAAAGATGGGATTTTCCTTCTATAGGGGGTCATTATCAGCGAAAACTCTTACCACAGGAATATACAGGGTTCTTCACGGTAAGTGGCTAATTAAACGTTTCAGAGAAACCAAAGATAATATGACTGAAATTTTGTTGAAGGGGATTGCCAGATATGCCCTCTTAATGCCATTATCCGGTTATACCGGAAGTAGCTGTTAAAAATAAATCAAAAATGTTAAGGCTTCCCTGAACGTAAATCTAACCGTTTTCGAGATAATCGACATTTTATAAAAATTCTGACAAATGCAAGCGTTTCGAAAATTCCTTATATCTTTGTTCGTTCTGGAAGCTTTCACTTGCTTTTCGGCATACACAAAAAACATATAGTCCAATCAATCTCTCACAGCCTAATGTTAAATTTACAAAATATAGCACCTGGAAACAAAAAATATGGTAACAGGAAAAAAATTCTAAGAAAGTTAGTGTTTTTTTCCTGTGGCTAGTAACCGTCGAAGTTAACCAAAAAAATTTATAAAAACGGTTTTTCGCTAAAAAAAAAACTTGAACTCCAATCGAAAGAACTTAAATGAGAGGTATATCGAAAAAACCGCCAAAAGTCGATTTTTTTTTGTTTTTGCTGTATCTCTTGAAAATTAAGGTTTTGAAACTTGTTACTTGCTGTAAATATAGCCCTCGGCAAGCAAAAAAGTGCCTTTTTTAAAATAAAAAAATATTAACAATTTTCCAAGTTATATCGATTTTTCGAAAAAAAGTCATCTCGAAAATCGGCTCGTTTTTCTCAACGAATAGTCGTAGACGTTGAGAAACGAATCAGGGCATATTTTTTCCTTAGGAGTTGTACTTTCACGGTAAAAAGAGTGATAACGATTTTATTTATTTCAAGTGTCCAAAAATGACTGAAAATGTAAAAAAATTTTTTTCGCGTTTTTCTTGAATATCTTTTTGGATTTTCATTTCTCAATAATGTCTATTACAGGAATCGATTCCTGGCATTTTTACGCAAATTAAAAAAAAAGGTTGCTCTACGACCTTCTGGAGCCGATATATTTTTTTTTCAAAGAATTCTATAGGCCGCTATTTAAGTACTACAGCGTCGATTCTTACAGAGATTTGAAAACATAAAACCGACAAAATTTTTCAAATTTAAATGGAATACCCTGTACTTTTTGCACCATATTACAGGGTGTATTTAAATGGAGGGGCACAAATGATACCAGAGAATATGAAATATTGGACTTTTTTTGAACAAAAAAGGTATACTTATTAAAAATTATTATTAAAACGTTGAGGAGATATTTTTAATTTCATAAATTAGTGTTACGGATTTATACCTCCACGAATACCAAGGTAACAGACACTTTTAATAAGTTCAGAACGCATTGCCTCACAGTACTTAATAGTTGTGAATCTGTATTTTATAATTCGACCAAAAGGGGGCGCAGGAATCAACTGAGACATTATTTTTCCTATTTTAAATTTACTTTACTTGTTGCATAATTTCTATTTAATTGTTGGCTTTAGCCATTTTCAATTAAGTATACCTTTTCTGTTCAAAAATGTCCAATATTTCATATTTTGTTACTAAAAGTTGTATACGGAGGTTGGCAAGAAAGTTACTACATATTCAATGCATAACGTTGCCTGCAGAGGGCGCCTCGTACTCAACACTCAAAAATCATTATTACATTAATTTTCCCATCATTAAAAAACCTCTCTGTTGAAAATTTGAAACAATTCTAAATAAAATCATAAAAATTATTAAGGAAAAACCATTTTTTATTTTTCACTTTGACACCCTGTATCTTTTTTATTATGCGACTTGGGATATAGATATGTTAGGTTAAATCAACTTATTTTCACCTAAGAAATCTCTGGTATCAATTTTGCCCCTCCATTTAAATACACCCTGTATAGAAAATTAAATTCTTTTTTCACCAATATAAGCATTGTTAGTTTGCAGTTTCGATTTCCTCAGATATTTGCGGTTTTCTTACATTCTCTCTATATCATCAAATGTGCCTTAAAAGACAAAATATTAGTATTGTACAATGCCTATTCTATAACAATTTCTTTAAAATATAAAGGCCTTTACAGTTTTAACGGCTACTAAAATTATTTTTTTTGTATTCTTTAACATCTTTTCCTTATTTGTTGGATACTTTGCCACCTATGAAAAAATTTAAAAATTAATGAAATACATCCTTGCGCAAAAAGGATCAGTCGAGAATTATTTTTGTGAAAAGTTTTGCCAAACTAAAAATATCACACTAAAAAACGGACAAATACAGTTGAACTGTTGTCACGGTAGTAGTTCAAGCAATCAATAAAATATACTTAAACCTCTAATAAATTAAGTTTAACAGTGGTCCAAGGAAGATATAATTAAAAAATTTTAAAAAAATGACAACGGTCCTGACCTTCTCTTGTTTTGGTGGTTATATTTGCTTAAACGGAGTATGCACGTGCAGATAAACTGACTCTATTCGAACCTTATTATCGATATTTGCAGGTCTACTAGCATGCAATGCTACACTTTAGTCAAAACACCTCAGTGGCCAGTGTAAAATCGGCCTAACCTACACTAAATAAACTAAAGTGTGAAATACCCTTAAGAGAAGGCGAAGCGTACAAGTAAACATTTACGAAATAGTACGTTCAACTCCAATATACTTTTAATAAAATCCACTTTGACTTTGACTCATATAAAGGCTACCGAATCTAATTTGATTCTACAAGATGTCGTTTTATTGTGAAATCATGCAGGCAGGGCACAGAATTATATAGACAATATATCCCGGGCTTACCGAAATAAAACTGACTTAAGGCCGTGTCCGCGCGTTTATTAAATTCCATTTATTCCCGAGCCCGAAAAAAAGAGCGCGGCGTATATCTCTTCGCTCATAATTTATTTTCACAAGCTAAAAATACACCGAATCTCGACGATTTCTCGTTCTGCTGACAAGATACAAGGATGTTATAAATGGGGAACGTCTGCTATTCCAATTTCGTCTGTTGGTGGATTCCTGGAGAATTCTAATACCCCGTTTATAATTTTAATTTTGTACAAAGGCAATTATTGCGGTTTTATTTGGTTTCGCTGTATTTTGCGGAAGAAATAATAGTATCCAAACAGATGATATTCTAATACCCCGTTTATAATTTTTAATTTGTACAAAGGCAATTATTGCGGTTTTATTTAGTTTCGCTGTATTTTGCGGAAGAAATAATACTATGTATGTATGTATGTATGTCGGAGGGTGGTGGAATTGATTTTCCACCGCGGCACTGAGACCTTATTAGGCCCCTTGTACACCCTCCTTCAATACTCGAGTACTTTTCTTCAAACCATCCTATTTACTATACTACACGGGTGGTTTGGTGGCAAAGTCTCGTACAGTTTATGTATGATAGCATAGTCTTGAGTTACAGAGATTTTCTTTGCTATGTTCTCATTACCATTTATCGGGGACCACACGCATGCGGAAAATGTTGAGCGACCCAGGTCTCTGGTAGGCTGCCACAGCCACGTCCCCGAGCCTGCCTTAGGTCACCCATCCAAATTTCAGCCTGCGTCCGTGATGCTTACCTCGGCAGATCGAACTCCGCCGGCCAAGACACACGGCTAGGCGGTTCCCCAAGAAAGAAATAATAGTATCCAAACAGATGATATTCTAATACCCCGTTTATAATTTTTAATTTGTACAAAGGCAATTATTGCGGTTTTATTTAGTTTCGCTGTATTTTGCGGAAGAAATAATAGTATCCAAACAGATGATATTGCAGGAAACTACTATTCTACCACGACCGGAATTAAATTACACCCCCAATGTCTAAATATAGTGAATAATACATAGAATGCCTATACCGAGTCTCTCAGCGTAAGCAGGGTGTCCGCTGTATAAGTGTCCCGTGTTCAATATGTACCGGACAGAATACCGCAAAATGAAAATAAAAGTCTTATGCGAATCAGGTCCTGAATCTATTTCAAAGATATTTAAATAGTAAATTAAACAAGTTTAGAAAGGCCAAGTTTTACTAAACGAATATAGCTTTCGAGTACGAGCGAGCGCAGCGAGGCTTTGTTTATTTATATAATAACAATTAAGTTTCATTTTTGTGAGTCGAATTGATTCTAAGTTATATACTCATTATAAAAAAGCGTGGTCTTACTACTGAAAATAATGTATAAAATTGTTCTGAAGACATTTTAAATGTCGTTCGAGAAGCATCTTCGAGTTTACTTCCTTTAAAATCCAAGGAAAAATACAAAAAGATATATAAAACATTTTGTAAGTGGAGGATGACAAAAAAGGCACTAAGAACTAATAAAAGTGTAATGCTAGCGTATTTTTTGGAGAAAGTAAGCTATTTTTTATACATATTTTATTGTCAATTGTCATTCTTGCAATGCCTTTCGTTATTGTAGGTAAAATCTCTTAAGGCATCCAGTTTATGGCTACATATTCCATGTACTATATAAATAAACGAAAATATGGATGTATCAGAATATAAAAAGTTACTTGTCTTTTTAAAACACCAAAAAGACACATACGAAGCAAAGAAATCAACTATGGAAAACGTTACTACGTTTTTAAAAGAGGCTCCAGAAAATAAGTTCTTATTAATAAAAGTGATACTAATATTTGGTTTAAATGACTGTTAAAGATATAGAAGACACGGAGAAAATTTTGGTAATAACTTTACATGATACCAAAACCAAAAAGACACGTGTATTTACCGTAGGATCAGAGTGCAACGGATATGAAATTTATCATAGTATTTACAATTGAGACCCAAAACAATAGATTCTTCATTTACTATAATCACGATAAGTGCACAATACAACCAGTTAGCATCAACAGTTTTGCAGGATATTCCCCAAAGAACTGCAGAATACTTAAAACTCCCAAATGCATCCAGTTACATTTGGCCATTGCTTGAGGCGGACGTCTGCCACCTTCCTCGCTGACAATGGAGCTGATATTCAAACACTTAAAAGACATGGAGGATGGCAGTCAACTTGTGTGGCTGAAGGATATATCGAGGAAATAAGTTGACACAATTGAACTCGGTAAACAACAGAAGGTTATGCTGCTGTATCGATCGGCATGAGTTAAACATAATTAAAAACATCACAAATAATGTATTATTGCAAATATAGTGACGTTTGGAGAAGTAATTTAAATTTCTGAACTTCCAAATAAGCTGACTTTTCTCGAAAACGGTTAAGATTACAACCCATGCTTCTTGTTCAAAACTTTTTATTTATTATTTTTTTTTTAATTTAGAAATGCTTCTAAATGGATATATCAGGTTGGTTTGCAGTACCACTTTTCACTATCAACACACATGTGACATTTGTTTTTAAGGTAAATTTTCACTCATCGGCGTTAATAGGACAAGGCGAACCTTACCGTGGTCGTATGCGAAAAAAATGGCGCCATGCTATGGAGGCTCTCGCTTTGTAGGTTAGATTCGCGTGGGAAGTAATAAATCAGGCAAATTTTATGGGCAATAATTAAATCGGTGTATAACTGCGAGCAGTTACATTGTAGCCCACGATAGTTCCAACAGATAATATTTCAATACCCCGCCCTTTCATTCGGGCACCGGGTGGATCTGATAATTTTTAATTGCCTGCAACTTATTAAGAACAAGACTGTTTAATGTCCAGTAGAATCAACATCTCGACACGTCCGGATGGCTCCTTAAACGCCCCGATGATGTATACCGCTGAGTGTTTACAGAAATTATTTAGCGATTAATCTCATCTGACGTGTCCAGGTCAATGTTGCGCTACTGCAAATAATCGTTGTTTAATAACAGGCGCGAGTTATGCAAACATCTTCTGTTTATGTGTTTGTTATTCCGGCTAAATATGAATGCGATGATGATTGGTGTTACCTACATTTCAGAATCAGAATGCTATTGTTTCAATTTTTTCGAACCAATTGATTATTTTCACGCGTCGTATTTTGGATTTTTTAAGACGATAGCTTAAGAAAAGGTGTCAGAAATGAAATTCACTGAAACATTTTTCAATTTTATCAAAGACTTTGATGCTTATGTACGTCTAGCATTGACCATAATGTGCAGAAAGAAGATCTAAAATTCAAAGTCAGGATCAATGTTTGTTTACACGTAAAAGAAACATTTAATTTGAAGAAAAATATTTCGAAAAAAGTGACAAGTAAGTCTGATCTAGATATGAGAAAATTCAGAAGAGGATTCACAACTTTTTTATTTTTAAAGTAGATATTGTAAAAATAGGAATCAATATATATTTTATTTTGTAATGAACACTATCTGGTTGCTTTGAATCAAACCTCAGCTGTTCACACGGAATACGCCAGCCAAGTGTTTATTTGCCCTTGAGATAATGTAATTTATGAGTACCAAAATGTAGCCCGGGATGCCGAAATTAAGAGAGGGTGTTCTTTGTGACAGTGTTGTCGCTGTTGTCGGGATAAACTTTGTGATAACCCACGTATAAAAGGTAACAATACCAACAATAACATTTATTTTACATTGGTGTAATTTTGCTTCCTTAAAATGTTATCACCTTTAAAATAATATATATTTAATTTTGTAAAGTAAACTCCGTCACTTTTAAATAAATTTCAATGAAATTTGATATGTGGGGTTTTTGGGGTAGCTAAATTCTTATTATATGAGATTATTTTTAAAACAAAACGTAGATGTTGCTAAGAGCACCTTAAACAGTGTTTTGTATTTGTTTCCCATATTTTTTTCCTGGTACTTTTTGAGAAAACTCAGATGTTTTTTGAAATATCACTTTATTTACTTTAAAACATGTATTTTGTGTTGTAGTCGAGAGTGATTTCGGTTTTCACTACATTTTCCAATCAGAGCTAGGAAGTTGGCCAGTCTATCTACGTGATCACAACGCCGGCAAAAGTACATAGTTGCTGATATTTGAGAGCCTCTGGCACACCAACCCTACAAGCCGAAGCGCAGAACAGAAATCCACATTTTCACCTAAGTTTCAAAAATTTCCGCCAGAGACCGCCACAAAAGCTCTCAATCGCTCCCAATTAACAAAGCTGAGCAGATGACACTATCGGCGGCCAATGCTAGTGGCAGAGCGACCGCTGATGACACACGGGACGTAGAGATAAACGCCTCAGTTTCGAATTTTGGTAAATATAAAACTTCTTGAACACATCGAAATTTAAACTGAGGTAGGGCAACAAAGATACACCACCTCAACAAACAACGTCGCCAATACCAGCGCGACTCAATCAGATTCCAAAGATCGGCAAAATCCTGAGAGGCAAAATCTAGGGCGAAGATCGCTGTAGAACCTCTGCGGAGCCATCCCAAGAGGTGTTAGAACGTCTACCCTGACATGTTGCAATTCATTACCTATCTAGAGACACCTGGTCAGTACGCATCAAATTTATTACTTACTGCTTTGTTATTATTGTTATTCAAATATCACAAATAAAAAAAATATTTTTATTTGCGAGAGCATTAGGTACTCAAGATTTAAATGTAACCAACAATCTGTCCAGAAATTTCTGAGCCTGCGGCTAGGATCCTTAGGGATCAAGTCCAGGTTGCTCAAGCACATGACTTTATGTGCCTGCAGCAAAGATCCTAATGGATAAAACAAGTAGCTTCCAAAACAAGGTACTCTAAGGAAACATACATAAAATGCTTACGCAATGAAAAACCTACAAAGGGCCCTTTCTTCTGGCGCTCTTCTTGCTTCGCCGGCACGTCTGTGTAAACCCCGGGGGTAGTGTCATGTTTATGTGTGGTATGGTTGGGTAGGGTAGTGCGGCTATGCAGCCTGGGAGGTCAAAAATGAGGGCCACATTTAAAATTTTGAATTTGTTCTTCAAACGACCTTGAAGTCAAGGACAAGGTCATTTTCAAGGTCATGTCAAGATAGCCTCCTTTTCACCCTACTTTTGTATGAAACATTTAAAAAAAAATGTGATCCCAACAAGGTACTACGTTGTCTCAAGATTCTTGTTCTTTTTGTTTTTTATGACCTTTTTATGGTCAAAATATGGGTTAAATCGAAAAAATAATAACAAAAAGTTTTTTTTTATTTTTCAATGGAAATCTGTGGTAAGAAATGGGTGTTTCCGTTTAAAAAAAAACAACTTCCGGTCTAAAAACACCACTTCCGGTCTAGACCGGAAGTCGTAATATGGAACTTTCAATGGCCCCCTCGGTGCCCTATAATATTTGTCTGAAACTTTTTTCGAAATAATCGAGTCCAACCGAGACTAATTTGCCTCAAGATAAATACCCCACCCGGTATATAAACCGTCGGTTTATATACAGGGTGTTAATTAAGTATGTACAATAAATTCAACAGACGATTATTTGAGTGATTTTAAAAAGTTCATGTAAACATTGGTCCGCAGATGTTTCCTTTTGAAGATACAAGGTGTTAAACTTTTGTAACAAAAATGCTATGTCGTAAATAGTATCTTAAATATCCTTTACCCAATTTTGTTGTAATTTGGCAGTGTTAGTTGTAGTGTGAAGGGGTTAATTTCACCTTAACTTGATTAGATTTATTAAGTCCAGTGGCGTCCCGAGCGGTACTTTAACGAATATTTTTGACAAAAAAATGTACGCCACCGACTTTTTTGTAATTTTTATTATTTTTTTTGGATTAAGCAACTAAAAATACAACTTTTTTGTCTCTTGAATGTTTTTCCTATCTTGATTAATTTTTGGAGAAAAAACTAAAATCCACTTGATTGCATATCCTTGTAATTATTGTAATTTGGATAAAATAATGTAGTAAATGACCTACCATTTTTTGGTAGCTGTAATTACCAAATAAAACAGCCATCCAATTAGTTTACCCGACCAGAATTTCATATCAAGACAACAACGAAGATTGACTGTTACTGTATTGTTATAATTGTAATTACTCTAAAATTCTCAAGAGATTCATTTGGTTAATTACTTGGCCCGCTTTCTGCAAGGGTCCTAAGGCTTTTCTAAAGACCAACCGTTAATGGAACTGAAATGAATTAATTTTATCGCCCGTTTTATCACCCTCGCCACATTGGGAATAAAGATGTAAGATATGTACCAAAACCACGGAGTTTGGAACACACAAAAGACCTCTCGACGCGCTTATATGTAATTTAATGGCGTATTTCATTTGCAATAACACAATTTCACAATTCAAAGCAACTCAAAAGCAGTGATTTGACAACAAAGGCAAGCATATTTAGTTTGGAAATATTATGGGCGAATAAATATTTGGTGTATATTTATAATTTATTTTAAAATTACTGTGCTCTTTCTCTGATGGATACCTAAGAAGTTTAATCATTTTGTTTAACACACACAAAGTACAATACTACTACATGTCAAAAATATTAAGGAGCGCCTTTTCTTAGACGTGGCGTTTTCCGAAGTAGGGCTACAATTTTAAGGGATTATAGTTGATGCCAAAATGATGCGTCTCATGAAAAATATTATAATAAAAGTTTTATGATAACAGAGATATTTACATTACATTTGAGTTAATGAAATTTCTGACGCCGGTTCTGTAATCATCCAGCGAAAATAAATTAGTCGAAATCTAACAGCCATCGTTTTTTAACGTTTTAATAATCGCTTTTATTCCAAGTTTTTATTTAAGTATTTTAAGTTGCTTTAAAAAACATATATTATTTATGGTACCAGGGCAAGTCCAACAATGTTTTTCGATAATCTGGTATCTAGATTTGTGAATCTAGATATACAAACGATATATACGAGTAATCCCAGAGACAAGACACCTAACTGTCGATATTGCGGGAAAGAACTACTATATACCATAACCAGCATTGAATTATAAAACAATATCTAGTAAACAGCCAATAATAAATAATTATAACGAGCGTTCAAATAAAAACTTGGTCAAGTTGGTTCTGAAAATTTGGACGTAGGGCGTAGCGTATAGCAAATGAACTTAAACGTCATCTGTCAAAGCGCTATATCGCCGCTATCAATTTGAATATTTTCGTTTTAAAAAGCGTTTAAAATGGTGTTTTCTCAAGAACAAAAAGTGTTTATCATAGAGTCCTACTTTAGAAATGGACGCAAGATTGATGGAATATGGAAGTATTCTATTGAGGAATGTTTCATAGAATTTCAAAATCAATTTCCCGGCGTTGTTGAGTACAAAATTTTTCAAAGTGCAGTTCAGCGTTGTGTTAATGTTTTTCGTGAAACGGGCAGTGTAACAAGAAAAGAAGGAAGCGGCCGACCTAAAAAGCGGACTGAAGAATTAAAAGAAAATGTCCAACAAATAATGGAAAATGCGCCAAGAACTTCTGTACGTGTTTTATCACAAATGGTGGGAGTATCAGTCGGTACCTGCCACACAGTGTTAAAAAAAGATTTGCGTTTGTTCTCCTATCGTTTAACTTGTCAGCAAGAACTTCATGAAGTTGATTTTCCGCGACGGGCTGTATTTTGTGAATGGTTTTTAAACAACTACGGTGAACTTCATAATATCACCTTTTTTTCTGATGAAGCCTGGTTTCATTTAAGTGGTTACGTAAACTCACAGAATATGAGAATGTGGTCTTCTGAAAAACCAGATAACTTTTTTGTCGAGGGCCCTCTACACGCTCAAAAAATTGGAGTTTGGTGTGCTCTCAATCGAAGGAGGATTTATGGACCTATTTTTTTTAATGGTACTCTTACTGCGCAAAGGTATAGAGAAGAAATTATCGCTCCTTTTGTTAACCAGCTGGAAGAAAACGAAATTACAAACTTTTACTTTCAACAAGATGGCGCAAGGGCACATACGGCAGGCGAGACGATGAATATGTTGAGGGAAGTTTTCCAAAATCGACTAATAAGTCTCAATGCTGAACATGAATTTCCACCGAGGTCATGTGATATTACGCCGTGTGATTTCTTTTTGTGGCCTTACCTTAAAAACACTATTTTTGAACTGCCTATTCCTGATTTAAACCATCTGCAGGCTCGACTTATAGACAAGATTCGTGAAATTAACAATACCCCGAGCATCTTAGAAAATGTCTTTAATTCTTTGAGGAACAGGTGTGAAAAGTGCTTGGAACAAGGAGGGGGACACTTTCAGCAGCTGCTTTAATTTATTGTTATAACAAGGAGGGGGACACTTTCCGCAGCTCCTTTAATTGTTTGTTATTGTTATCACGATTATTCTTTAAAATAAAGTTATATAGTCATTAACGTTATTGAAACTGACAGCTGCTATACAGCTCGTTGAGAAATGAGGTTAAGTTGGTCGCTATAAGCTACTCCCTACGTCCAATGTGTCAGAGCCAACTTCGACCACGTTTTTATTTGAACGCTCGTTACAAATTAAAAACTAAAAATGATATGTCTAAATATAAATAATTCAAAAACAAGACAATAGAAAATATTGTACCACATTCGACCGTTATAGGGTTTACATGTTCCCATGGATATAATTTGCTTGCTCTCATGTTAAACCTTGTAATAAAGGTCTTATAAAATAATATACTACATCCACAGTAATTTTTAGAACATCTGCACCATTACAGTTAATGCCATATAGATATAGAAGCAACAACAAGAACCGAAATGAACATCAAGGAGGGCCTAGCGGTTCTGATAGTGAGTCCGCCCCCACAGGGCCTAAGCCGAGAACAACAAGGGCAGATCAATGATTCTTAGCTAAGGCTAAGGAAGTGCATTGTAAGTCTGTAACTAGCGGTGACCAGGTACACTATATTTTATAAAATTGTCCTTGTAAGTTTCATGTTTTAGATGATTTCATCAATCTGTATCAATTTTGTAGGTAACAACATTGCACTAATTTATAAATGCAGAGTTATATCTGTCGAACAGAAAACAAATACAGACAATCGATACCTTTAATTTGAATTATATTAGGGAGACACGTTATCGGGGGCCCTAATTCTGAGGAAAGGGCGTCGAAAATCAATACCCGGCCATCCCCTTGCCATCCATCTGTCCGTATTCGAGTCCGACCCCACACACGACATGACCCGGGGCATCCCGGCGTATCGGTGTGCGTAAAAGTCACTGGAGCCTTCCCCGTAGGTCAGTATCCCGGACTGTAACGCGAGACCAAAACCGCAGACATTTTTCTACCGAGGATGGATTGATTACCCCATTCACGGCTGTATCAATCGGATTGGGTGTCGCTTTTTCGAGCGATTGATAGACGATCTGATCGATAGGTAAACCCATGGCCGTAGATAAAGGACATAAAAAGGTATAAGTGTTCTTATTTGACCTAATAATTAGATATTAGGAGTTAAAGAACAAAATCCTATGACAGATGTCCTGTAATTAGCCTGATAAACTTCGTCAGTAGATTCTACTTTCAAAAAAAAATTAAATTCCATCTTTCCAAGATGTACCTCTGAGGAGGGTTTTTGTTAAATGTTTTCGAAACTTGTGGGAAGAACCAGATAAAATATTATGGATCTACTAATTATTATAAAATTTAATTTGGAAATAGTTTAAATCTGATGGGGCGGAGACTAGAGATCTAGAACGCAAAATGGTACTTTTGCGTTCAAGAATGGAAGTTATTCTGCCGAGTTTAGCGAGTCAAAATATCCAAACGATATTTTTTCGAAAACTGCAATAAAATAAGAAAATTGTGTCATATATAAATAACAATTTAATTTATATTTGAAATCATTTGAACCGTGTTTGAATCAAGACGTTTTAGGCGGGGTGACTATCATAACGATAGCAACCTAATAAACAATAAAAATTAGTTATTTGAAAAAGTAGTGTCAGAATTACATATTGTGATTCATGTTCCAAGAGTGTTTAATTCAATACACAGATTACCAACAAATGACCAAGTGAACGTGTAATTGTAGTTCAAGAGACAGAGCTATATCATTTTACTCTCTCGCTCTTAATGTAAAACCTACGTAGATGGCGCGGTATGCCACATAGCGGGAATTTTGAAATATTCTTTAAATCCTATTACCAGTATACAAGATTTTCTGCAAAATTTTATATAAAGTATCAGGCTAGAAATATCTCAACCTACCTTTATACAAAAATTTGCATAAAATCTTGTGCATGTTTTTTTCTTTTTTAATTTTTTGTTTAGATATGGTAATAATTATACACTAAGTTATATTATTATCAATATATTTAACTTTTATATGTAGCTAAAAGATTTTTTTCAAAATGCATATCACAAAGTTGTATATGTGCAGATAATTTTTCCTGATATATCATACCAAGGGATTTTTGCCAGATTTTGGATCTAAAATATAATACAATAAATTATATATACTGACATATTAGACATGCCTAAATAAGATATAAATATAATAAGTACTAACTACTCTTTTATATATTAGTGGAATATATTTTTATTATGATTTGAGAGTTTTACGCTGTAGTAAATAATTATCATATTTTATAATTTATAACAGATAGATATTTTTTTTTCAGTAGTAAAATTATCATATATTTTTCGATTACTGATGAGATTTTTTTTCGCATATTTATAGTAACAAGTTTACTTATATCATCAAGGAAAAATATACATATATGTATATTTGTCAAAATAAAAATTATGCATAATTCTCACTTCTCTGAGTTTCGTGGAAAACAGAATAATTTTTTCACATCTTCTTCGGAATATCCACAAATAATACAATATAATGTCATTGTCACAAGTGTCAAAAAAATTGGAAAACCAAAAGTTTCTCACGCAAAAAACACACTTAAACATTAAATTAACAGTCAATACAATAATGGGCACTGAAAAAATACTATACAACACAAATATCAACACTATATATAAACTACTTACTTACGTACTTACCTGCAACCTATACGTAGGTTATATAAAATGCGATCGTCATAATGTTAATAATATTATTTTCATTGCTATTTAACTAATTTCTGTAAACCATATAAGTTTTACTGAACGTATCTTGAATTTATCAACTTCTCGTTTTCTTATCTGGCCATCTGTCGAATTTTATAAAATTCAAAAAATAGATCTCATCAATATTTTACACCCAGCGCCACCTACCAAATTGTATCAGAAAAATTATTATTTCCCAAACCCATTTCAAATTTCTTCTATACCGATAACGAGCACTAGCTCCGCCTACCTCTGTTTTACATTTAAAGCGACAAAGAGAGAAGTATTGCGTTTAATAAGGTTCAGAGAAAGATAAAAAACAGAGACAACTTTTCCCTATCAACTCGGCTCTCTGGTTGATACTCTGTGATTCAATATGAGCTCGGAAAATGAAGACAAGCAATTACCAGGGAAAGTATTGGAAGCGGCACAAAGTGCTGTTTCACAATTAAACCCCAAAAAATCGTCGAGACAGTACGAGATTGCCAACAACGAATTCAAAGGGTAGTGCAGTTCGAAGAACATTCAAAAAGTGTCCGAAGCGGTATTACTGGCATATTTCGAACATAAAATTAATAAAATTAAACCTTCGACGTAATGGTCAGTATATTCAATGTTAAAAAGTACACTGAATGCCAAAAAAAATGTAAATATCAGAAAATTTCCAAAACTAATACCATATTTGAAAAGCAAATCAGTTGGATACCACCCGAGAAAGTCCATAATTCTAATGAAAGAGGAAATTGAGAGATTTTTACAAGAAACAACTAATAATAGATTTCTGCTAGAAAAGGTAATTCAAATTAATATAAATCGATCGATTTAACTAATTTGGGCAACCTTTCAGGGACTTTATTCTTGAATATAGGGAGTAGAAGGAACGAGAGAAAGAGGGCTCTACGAAAACTCATTAATCGGCATTCTTGAATGATGTTCTATTGAGTAATGATAGAAGAACTGTTCCCTATTTCTTCTACTGATATTTTCGGGGGAACAGGAAACCTATCCCTATATTTTTGACATGTTTCACAAATTACGAATTCCATAATCTGTCTGTGATATCTCTAGTTACTGTTTTGTGGTGATATCCTTCGAGAACTTTAAGCAAACGTTCGTATAATTTGTGTTTACTAGACGGATAAAATAATAATAGAATAAAATGAGTNTTGATTTTTCAACAACCACTTTTTTTGTTTTTGTTGCTCTGCAACCGTCTCTATACAACTTAGATTATATAAAATATATTAACATACAAAATACAAAATACTTCACCAGGTACTTTAAATAAATCTCACTAATTAGGCCGTGAGAGGCCTAATTACTCATAGTCAATGTTATATGGTAGGCCGTGACAACATTGTTATTGTTTGACAGTTTGTATTATTATTTATTTAAAATGGGTTACACAGAAGTAGAAAATTAAATATTGTAAGAATTAAAATAGAGCAGAGTTCTTCTCCATACTCTATTTTAATTCTAAATAATTTTCTACTTCTGTGTAACCTATTTTAATTAAATAATAATACATACTGTAATCAATAACAATATTGTCAAGACATTACTACCTGTCAGTGTCACGACCTACCATATAATGGCCATGAGTAATTAGACCTCTCACGGCCTAATTAGTGAGATTTCGTTACATTACCTATACGCATTTTGGACCGTATCAATGTCCGATCTGTCAAAATATATTATAATTAAATCTGTAAATCCTTACGTAATTGGAAAAAAGGCAGAAATGCCTGAAAGAGGTCTAACAATTACAATATGTATTATTTTCTTAATGAAAAACCTTTTCGTTTTTTAAAAGTATCTTGCTTATTGTTAGAGATGGACCCAACAAACCCTATATGGCTATGCTCTATAGGGAACGTTTTATCCGAATATGTAAAAATATACAGGGAGTTCCATTTAACTTATCAAAGTTAACATCCGCAGCCATTTTGTTTGGACTTTATTTGTTTTTCTACTATCATTTTTTAAAAATTCATAAAAAATCGTGCAACTTTTATATTTGACATTTTTTTATAACTCTTAAAACAAAAAAGTTAAAGGGGGGATCAAAATATAGTGAATCACCCTGTACACATAGTACAACAGTTACAAAAAACGATTGTCATTTTTGACATGCTTTTTGCGAAAATTCTTTTTTATCAATAGGAAAAGCTAAGCAAATATGAACTAAAAATTTATTAAAAAAATAAAAGCTAATTTTTTCGGCCATTTTGAGATATGAATATTTTCTCAGGCTCAAATCGAAAAAATGTATTGGAAGTACCCGCCCCCCCTAGAATAATTTGCACATCATTATTAAACACCCTGTATATCAAGCAGACATTACATTGAGGCAGTAACACTATTGCTCNAACCCTATATTTTTGACATGTTTCACAAATTACGAATTCCATAATCTGTCTGTGATATCTCTAGTTACTGTTTTGTGGTGATATCCTTCGAGAACTTTAAGCAAACGTTCGTATAATTTGTGTTTACTAGACGGATAAAATAATAATAGAATAAAATGAGTTTGCCTAATATAGTATTGTAAGATGAAATAATCAACAAAATATTTGTAAGTTCTTCCCAGTTAGCCCTCATTTTTTCTCTAGTGTAGCTGGGTGTTAACTTTCCAGTGTACATTTATGTTTTACCATCAATATATTCAATAAGAAGTTCTTTTTGTTTAGAACTTACTGGATTTTGTTTAGGTTTTTTATTAATTTCCATCTTCTTTCCTTTTTACACTGCACCTGACACTGACAAGCAAATAACAATAACTCTTAAGTCTAAATAAAGTAGCACTTATTTCATGACCAGTTCATCACTAGTTTTCATTGTACCGCCTATTTACGGCTTTCTGATTGGTTGGTACATTTGACAACATTGTACCTCGTTCTTCACTTTCATAGCTCGATCCTGTTGTGTCGAGAATACACTATGAATTTTGTGATAGAACAGTAGTAGAGCGAAATGAGGGAACGTTCCCCAGGGAGCATTCTATTCTCTCACCGTCAAGAATAGAGCTCCAGGTCATTTTAATAATTGATGTTTATGGAGTTTTGAGAAGAGCTACTAAAGACAACGATCGATGATATAGAAGACAAAGATTCAAATATCTTTATAAGAATTTTCTATTCTAAAACTCATACTCCGAGAAGTCCAGACCAAATGAAGATATACTGTGCTTTACGTCCGGCAGTTACTACAAGTCGAAGATGTTTTGTGAAGTATGTCAGGGAAAAATGTGTTAACCAAGTGGTTGGCGTCAACAAAATAAGGAACTTATGTCAATTTGCCTCATCCGGAAACTTGTACAAGACACTGCTTTCGACGTTCTTCCGTCACTCTGTTAACCGACGCAGGGGCCGATATTACCACCATTAATCGGGTATATCGATTTTAAAAGTCCCATTGGTCTACCAAAGTATCAAATTATTCCTTCTTTTTTCTGAAGAAAAAATATATTTAGATTCCATGTCTGATGCTTCTGATTGTAAAGCAACATGCTCTTATTCTAAACTTATACAAAATCTTTATCATCTCCTTCAATCTATTTTCAAATCCGTCGAATTTCCCAACCCGCCGCAATCCAACCCTAATGATCGCGCCGCGAAACGGCACGGAACAGATAATGCATAATAATAACAAAGTCGCAGAGAGACATTCCTTCTGCTCCGCCTCCCGCCGCCCCGCGTTGTCCGCGGAGAGGCTAACAACCTCCCGCGAATGCAAATAAAACGCAACGCGGAGCGCTAAAATAGTGCACGCGACCGCAATCGCAAAGGAATCGAATCTCGATTTCGATTGGGACGCGCCGCCGTCGTCGCGAGCTGGAGGGACGCCAGCGCGGGGACCCGGAGGAATCCGGTAACGCGGCCGCCGGCACCCAATAAAATAAAAGGTGACGAAGGGTCCGCGTAGCGGAGAAGGCGGAAGCGGACGAGAGGGATGAAAATATTGATTTCCACGCCTATTACCTGAAATGCGATTTTTACCGATTTTAATTGCAAAGTATTGCTCCGTCTGTCGTTTTTCTGCGACCCCGCCTACTTCGCTTGCCGGCTAGAATACTGCGACAACTCAAAATTTATGACATACGAGATTTGTTGAGGTAGAATTCCAAGAAGACCCCTGCGTCATTTTCTTGGAATTAACCGCATTCGACACCCGAGGTAGAAAGACATTGGCGGTGTGGCGTTCACCAGCAGCTTGCAGTGTATACTGTGTTTTGCAGTTATGAGTTTCTTTGTTTATTCCTGTTTATTCCTCCAAAAATACGAAAAAAGATCCTGTAACGTAGATCTACAAATGCTTCATTTTCGAAATAGAGGGTATGAAAAAAAATTAAAAAATATGTTTTTTATTGATAATTTCTAAATTTTGGAACATTGGAAATCGTTTACATTTGGGTTGTGATACGTAGCTTATAATTTGGTACGATCTACTACATATCAGATCCATCAGGGGCGTAGATATGGGGGAGTACCTATTGATTTTTGACAAGAAAATCTACGCCACTGATTTTTCGACTGGCTGTTATAATACTTTATTTTTAGGAAACTCATTTATTTTAGGGCAAAAAGGTCTTCTTGCACATTTGTCATTTAGCGAGCGGCTATGAAAAATTTTGAAATTATAAATAAACATTTTTTTTTTCGACACCCTCTATTCCGAAAACGAAGTATTTGCGGACCTAAGTTTATAGGAATTTATTTTCGTATTTTTGGATGTAGAATCTGCTCTAGAATTCTCTGAACAACATTTTGTAACACCCTGTATATTAATATTCTGAATAACGCAGAAAATTTTAAGGCACGCCCCTGCCGCGAAAATTGTTACAGTAGTTCTTATAACAGAACTTTATTGGCTTATTCTTTTCTTGGAAGACAACAAATATTGCACGAATTGTAAATAGCAGCTTTACATATACAGGGTGTTTCATAATGATGTGCAAATATTTTAAGGAGGTGTTTAGAAAGTAATTTTAGGCGGGGTACTTCCAATATATATATTTTTTGATTTGAGCCCCCACCCCACCTAAGAAAATATTCAAATCGCAAAAAATTAGCTTTTATTTTTTTTCACGAAAATGATTAAACTTAGTTTGAATTTTGGTACACGTTAACAACTAGTTGAATGTTTTTTTTTCTGATTTATGTCTGAATGAAAGAAATTAGCACCCCTTGGTTTTATTCCTCTCACAACTTTTTTCTACGTTAGCCAATTCCAACACGAAAAATAGCTTTTACTACTACATTTCATTTAGAAACTTTTTTTACTCTTCCTATTTTTTCGTATACTTAATGGTTTACGAGCAAAAAAATAAATTATTTTTCCTTGCCAATTAGATACAGGGTGATTCACTATATTTTGACCCCCTTTTAACTTTTTTGTTTTAAGAGTTATAAAAAAATGTTAAATATAAAAGTTGCACGAGTTTTTATGAATTTTTCGAAAATGGTAGAAGAAAAACAAATGAAGTCCAAACAAACGGGCAGCTGATTTAACTTTGTTAAGTTAAATGGAACACCCTGGATATTTTTACATATTTGGATAGAACCTTTCCTGTCGAGCATAGCCATGTAGGGTTTGTTGGATCTTCCAAAAAATAAAGACAGAATCGCTAACAATAAGCCAGATACTATTAAAAAACAAAAAAAAAGGATTTTTTAAGAAAATAAGACATCTTGTAATTGTTAAACCTTTTTCAGGCATTTCTGACTTTTTCCTATTACGTAAGGATTTACAGATTTAGTTATAATATATTTTGACAGATCGGACATTAATATGGTCCAAAATGCGTATAGGTATTGTAACTAAATCTCACTAATTAGGCCGTGTGAAGCCTAATTACACATGGACAATGTTATATGGTAGGCCGTGACAGTGACAGCTAATGTCATGACAACATTGTTATTGTCTGACAGTTTGTATTATTATTTATTTAAAATGGGTTACACAGAAGTAGAAAACTGAAATATTGTAGGAATTAAAATAGAGCAGAGTTCTTCTCCATACTCTATTTTAATTCTAAATAATTTTCTACTTCTTAAAAATTCATAAAAAATCGTGCAACTTTTATATTTGACATTTTTTTATAACTCTTAAAACAAAAAAGTTAAAGGGGGTCAAAATATAGTGAATCACCCTGTACACGTAGTACAAAAACGATCGCCATTTTTGGCATGCTTTTTGCGAAAATTCTTTTCTATCAATAGGAAAAGCTAAGCAAATATGAACTAAAAATTTATTAAAAAATATAAAAGCAAATTTTTTCGGCCATTTTGAGATATGAATATTTTCTCAGGCTCAAATCGAAAAAATGTATTGGAAGTACCCGCCCCCCCTAGAATAATTTGCACATCATTATTAAACACCCTGTATATCAAGCAGACATTACATTGAGGCAGTAACACTATTGCTCATGGATGGAGCCAACCTCTGCCCCAAGAAAAGTGTGCTTTTTAGTGTCGGTCAGGTTCAAAAGCATAGCGATGCAGAATTTCGGGGATTATTTAAAAAAGAGATTAGCTCGCAAGTCAGATTTTTAAATTTACTTTCCAAATAAATTTTTGAAAATTTAAGTATCTAGAGTTCCTTGGTTTTAAACCACGTAAAATAGCGAAAAATCTAAAATGGAGTAAGAAAAGAAAATAACGAATGTATTTACTATAACTATGTTTTAGTAATTCGATGGATATTATAACTTCTATGCACCAATTTTCTTTTAATGCTGAATATTGAGATAAAAATGAGCCTAATGTATTTGTACATCAAGGACAAAAAAAAAACAGGTAGTTTATTTATTCACTATAATTGAGAATATTGATAATTCATAATAATTACGAGTAATTACGATTACGATTACGAATATCGATTAATAGCAATTTAAAGTCACAAGGTTTTGTCTTATCGTTAGTACGGCAGAAATGGTATATGTATTTTATTACGTGTTTGTAAACAAACGCAAAGATATTGAGGACCGAATATTTGTTTTGGTACATTAATAGAAGTTTATTTATGCAGGAGCATAATTATTTTTTATAATTACTTAAAAACCCTCTTCATATTAGTATTATTTCGTAAATCTCCTGTAGTGACATTAAATTTTCAAAATAAAATTTGCCTTAAAACTCTACTTAGGTCTTAAGCAGGTGTACCAAGTTTGCGTTCTCGTTTTGTTGCCATACTATTGCTAGGTAGATAGAGTTCTTGCCAACCAGTTTTCTTTTGGTGTATCACAGTCATCGACATATTTTTTTTTTAGTTTTCATTGATGTATCACATTTGTTAGGATCAGTTCTAATAGTCCTAACTATTCTAACTTAAATTAACACATAACTTATGATTCATCCCTTACTGGCGGATCGTAAACTGGTATTATTTTAAAAATATCAGAATTCTCTCATACCGAAATTCACAATAACTCCAAAATGCAAACTGTTTACATCACCATCCCAGTAACCCAATTAAAAACATGTAGTTTACATTCTGTAAAATTTCACCCGAAAGAAATTTGGACAAGCGGACCTATCTGCAACAATAATCTCGTACAATGTAAGATAATTGTCGTGCATTAAAAAATACCTCGGATGCCTTCTCGGTGCTATATGTGGAGTTTCTCCTAAATGTAGAAAGCGTGCTGCATGCACCACCAGGTCGAACTAATAGTCGGCTCGAAGACACTGCTCTCTTCGCGGTGATTAGTATACAGGGTGTACTCTAAGTAAGGTACAGTTAGTATATAAGTGTGATATTCGTCGAGGAAAATATCAATCCTAACACAATTTAACCGAGTCGATATTGAAAAAAACCAATAATTGACCATTCTTTTGTGAATTAAAAATCAATAGTCAATTTGCAATCCAAAAAGCACATATGATGTTATCATTTTTTTATAACATACTAAATGACTGTAATTGGGGTACCTACACAGAAAAAAATGTTTTGTAAAAAATTACTATATTATAGTGGTCTCCATATTAAGCAAAAAAATTGTCACAATTGTAATCATATAAAAAGTATTTTCGTATAATTCAACTGCAGTAAAATTTAATGTCATACTGAGTTACATAATTGATATTTCTGTATTTAGGTATAACAGAAAGTATATTTAATTCTTAGGAATTAAAATATAAAATATATGTACAGAGTGATTCAGTCGTAATCTAATTAATTTTAAGGGAAGATAGGGAAAAATGAGTAGAATACGTATAAGCGATTAAAAATTTTTTTTAAATGCCTGTTTACACTGAAAACCGATATTTTCAAACCATAATTTAAACTGCTTTTCGGGGCGCTCCTGATCGCCGACCACAAAGGTTTATCGAGAGTGAATCTTGACTTACCCTAATATTCGGTCATTATCCTAGCTTTTAATGCGTTTTTAATCTAGTGAACGACAACGAATAAACAGTTTTCACAATGTTTGATAATTGAATATGAGTTTTTAGTATTATG